>NC_086450.1:53569317-53870359 GCF_028390025.1 Pseudophryne corroboree
GTTACAAATGTACCTGTACCACCTGCCAGTATTTAATATCTGGCAGCACGTTTCAACACCCACACACTGGTAAGACATACCACATCAGATACCGACTTATGTGTAATTCCAAATATGTTGTTTACCAATTAATTTGCCCTTGTGGGCTGTCATACATAGGTAAAACTGAGAGAACGTTTAAGGAACGTATGACAGCCCACAGGTCTGCTATAAAAGCAGCCATAGCCACCGGCAAAAGTGATCAGCCGGTGGCTAGACACTTTGCCTCTGCTCGGCATCCCCTTACATCCCTCAAATATCTGATGATAGACCAGGTCCAACTGTCCCTTAGAGGGGGTAATAGAGGTCTCAAATTGTTGAGACTTGAGACACAATGGATTTCCACAGGACCTCATCTTTCAGTGGGCACCCCTGCCATGGGGGCCTTATAGATTTGTCCTGCTACCGCACAGGTCTTTTGGCCGTAAGTGGATTCTTTTAAATTGCACCAGCACTTTTGTTTGCACTTTAAAGCAATAGTCACTTTCATTGGATCTTTTTTGCACGAACATATTGGTCAATATGACAGCTGTTAATCCCAATGAGGAGGGCACAAGCGGATATATGCCGCGAATAAGTCCCTTGGGAGTGTTACATATGTACTCGGAGTCTGAAGCTGAGAAAATTTTATATACAGCAGCGTTGGAAGATCAGGCGGAGGCCTGTTCCTTGGAAAATATCTACCGCAATCTGTTAAAATACAAGCGCAGAGAAACGTATTTCTACTACCACTGTTTATCCCTGAGCGAATATTATAGATCTAAAAAAATCCCTTGCGGATTAAGAATTACCAACTCGCCTACAATTGGTAGGCATGATCCTACCTTTTGCGGAAAATGGGTTGGTATTATGAATCGCTGCTCCATGGATCTCATGTTATTAATTATAGAGCAGAGTACCAAAGAAATGAATATACTTAAAGAAAAAATCAAGACGTTGGAAACAGCTCATAAAGTTGCACTGGAAGCAGATACTATTAACAACTGGTACGAGAAATTAAATAACCAGTTGCAAGTCTATAAGAGAGACCTAATCAAATTTAAAGCAGACAAGAAAATGAAAGTGGATCAGGACTATGACAATAATAATGTGTATCGTTGGAATGACAATCAACGCACCAATGGGAATAAGAAACCTTTTTTCCGTCGTCGACAGAACAGACGTTACCCTAAGGATTCATCTAACGACTATACGTCAACGGCTAGTGAGTCAGATTCTCATGCCCAATCATCTCAACCCAGGGGCCCTTTAGGGGTCACTACAAGAACCAAGGAACGAGATAGCCAAGAAGGAGAATCCACACCAGGCGCGGCAAACAGTGGAGGAGGCAAAGGACGGGGCAGAGGCAGGGGCACAAAACCACCGAAGGCGAAATCAGCCCGGTAATTAATCTTTCAGATTATGAGCTCAATGACATTGAGAAACAAGTTCTTAGTAAGGGCTTGTCGTTTGTGCCAATGTCTAAACCCCAGCCGTTAGAATGGAATGTCGAAAAATATAAACTCCATAGAACTCTTAAACTTAAGGAGTACTTTGCTAAGTCACCTAACATTATCAAGACACACAATGAGGAATCAACGATCAAGGTTCCAGACAAATTAAAGAAACTGCTACCAAAGTCGACGTTTGATCCACAGTCTTTCAATGCATCAATACGTACTTTCATGCGGCTTATTGAACAGGACTGTGATCCGCAAGTTAATCACCCCCCCGTAGTCCGTGATAATCTCACTAAAGGCCAAAGAGAAGCGCTTAATAAATTAGCAGCCAACAAAGATCTTATATTCAGGCCGGCAGACAAAGGGGGAGCCCTTGTGATCCAAAATTTAGTAGACTACAAGGAGGAAATATCGAATCAACTTAGCGACGGTAACACCTACTGTAAAATAACTGGTGACCCTACGAGCCAATACACTAGGGAACTCATGGTGTGTTTAGAATCTGCAGTTTCTGCTGGATATATTCCATCTGACGTGAAAGATGCTCTCCTACCTTCACATCCCATAGTCCCGTTACTCTATACCACACCGAAAATCCACAAAAGGTTGAATAAGCCCCCTGGCCGACCTATTATATAGGCCAGGGGTTCCTTATTTCAACCTGTAGCGATTTTTTGGGATGATATTTTCCAACCATATATACAGAGAATGTCCAGGTATCTATTGGATACCAGTACTTTACTTAGACGACTAGAGGCTCTACCTGAATTGCCGACCGGCACTTTGCTCTGCACAATTGATGTGCAGAGCTTATACACGGTCATCTCCCATGATGGGGGTTTAGCAGCAGTTGATTCATTTTTGCATGCCCAACCTGATTATGCGGGACCTGATATCCCGTTTTGTCTCAAATTGCTTGAGATGACGTTATTAAAGAATTATTTTCTGTATGACGGCAAGTACTATCTGCAGTGCCAGGGGTGTGCGATGGGGTCCAGTGTGGCCCCATCGTACTCTAACATTTATATGTTTGGGGTAGAAGAAGATTTGTTTTTTGCCGATATTGAAATTTCTCAGTATATCTTATTTTTTGGTCGATATATAGATGACCTATTGGTCATCTGGCGAGGCCCCAGAGAGCTACTAATGGCGACATTAGATAATCATAATACTAAAGAACATCCCATTAAACTTACTTATTCTAGCGAACCTAATACCACTCAATTCTTAGATGTACAAATATCTATAGTCAACAATAACATTTTTACCTCCCTTTATTCCAAACCCACAGACAGAAATAATTTATTACATTTCACTAGTAGTCACCCTTTGCCCCTCAAACGTGGGTTGCCTTACTCTCAGTTCCTGCGAATTATAAGGATTACATCAGATCCTGAATTGGCTGCCAATCAGATAGACGCAATGTATAACAAATTCTTGGATCGAGGATATAGTCCAAGGTTGCTAGATCAGGCTAAAACTAAGGCTATGGGCCTTGATCGCAACAATTTGTTACATGCACAAACTGAAAGTAATCAGCGAAGTGTTTTGCCATGGGTTAATAGCTTTAATTCAGCTAGTCGTTCAATTGTAGGGTCTGTTAAAAAACACTGGCATTTGATTCAGTCGGATCCAGAACTTCAGTTACAACAAACTAGACTAATGCCCAGTTATAAACGTGCAAAAAATCTGCGTGACATTCTGGTTAAATCAGATGTTTATAATCCAGTGCAGCAGACATCGTTGTATGGAGTTAGAAAGGGTTGTTACAAATGTACCAGTACCACCTGCCAGTATTTAATATCTGGCAGCACGTTTCAACACCCACACACTGGTAAGACATACCACATCAGATACCGACTTATGTGTAATTCCAAATATGTTGTTTACCAATTAATTTGCCCCTGTGGGCTGTCATACATAGGTAAAACTGAGAGAACGTTTAAGGAACGTATGACAGCCCACAGGTCTGCTATAAAAGCAGCCATAGCCACCGGCAAAAGTGATCAGCCGGTGGCTAGACACTTTGCCTCTGCTCGGCATCCCCTTACATCCCTCAAATATCGGATGAGAGACCAGGTCCAACTGTCCCTTAGAGGGGGTAATAGAGGTCTCAAATTGTTGAGACTTGAGACACAATGGATACAGCGATTGGACACAGTATCTCCGCGAGGTCTAAATGAGCAATTAGGGCTAAACTGCTTTTTAACCACATAGGATACATAATCATTATACTCGCAGTTCAGTAAGATATTCCATAGAGCTGTATGTATCGAAAGGTAGTTTAGTAACAACATACTTGTTTGAAAAGTTTTCTTAGTATAAACATTTGTTTTTACATGAAAATGTTATATCAGATATTCATGTAAATGATATATGCCTTTAGCATAATGCAATCTTATTGTATATAGATCTCCATGTAAGTTGACATGTTGTTATGGTGATGGGAGCACAATGATGACGTTGGCCACACCGACGTCAGCGTCACTGGGCGGGCTTCAATCCCGGTTCCGGAGTCATGGCGCCATGCACGTTGGTGTTACAGCTATTTAGGTGAGTGTTCTTTTATGTAATGTTTGTAAGCCTGAGGAAAATGCGTAAAGCATTGAAACGTTGCTGAACTTTGCTGTCTACAGTGTATTTATTGGAAAGTCGCAGTGAGTGCCGCACCAATTGACTTATATATTGAAAATTTCTACATGCGGGCACCCGGTGCATTATTTGGAGCAAGTGGGAGAGCCGGCATCTGCTGATTTGTTGTATTATCTAGCCTCGCCACAGACAGCCGGCGTGGCTACTCTGCAAGGCTCCCCAGCATTTATATTGATATTTCCACAGGACCTCATCTTTCAGTGGGCACCCCTGCCATGGGGGCCTTATAGATTTGTCCTGCTACCGCACAGGTCTTTTGGCCGTAAGTGGATTCTTTTAAATTGCACCAGCACTTTTGTTTGCACTTTAAAGCAATAGTCACTTTCATTGGATCTTTTTTGCACGAACATATTGGTCAATATGACAGCTGTTAATCCCAATGAGGAGGGTACAAGCGGATATATGCCGCGAATAAGTCCCTTGGGAGTGTTACATATGTACTCGGAGTCTGAAGCTGAGGAAATTTTATATACAGCAGCGTTGGAAGATCAGGCGGAGGCCTGTTCCTTGGAAAATATCTACCGCAATCTGTTAAAATACAAGCGCAGAGAAACGGATTTCTACTACCACTGTTTATCCCTGAGCGAATATTATAGATCTAAAAAAATCCCTTGCGGATTAAGAATTACCAACTCGCCTACAATTGGTAGGCATGATCCTACCTTTTGCGGAAAATGGGTTGGTATTATGAATCGCTGCTCCATGGATCTCATGTTATTAATTATAGAGCAGAGTACCAAAGAAATGAATATACTTAAAGAAAAAATCAAGACGTTGGAAACAGCTCATAAAGTTGCACTGGAAGCAGATACTATTAACAACTGGTACGAGAAAATAAGAATTTACTTACCGATAATTCTATTTCTCGTAGTCCGTAGTGGATGCTGGGGACTCCGTCAGGACCATGGGGTTTAGCGGCTCCGCAGGAGACAGGGCACAATAATAAAAGCTTTAGGATCAGGTGGTGTGCACTGGCTCCTCCCCCTATGACCCTCATCCAAGCCTCAGTTAGGATACTGTGCCCGGACGAGCGTGCATAATAAGGAAGGATATTGAATCCCGGGTAAGACTCATACCAGCCACACCAATCACACCGTACAACCTGTGATCTGAACCCAGTTAACAGTATGATAACAACGAAGGAGCCTCTGAAAAGATGGCTCACAACAAGAATAACCCGATTTTTGTAACAATAACTATGTACAAGTATTGCAGACAATCCGGACTTGGGATGGGCGCCCAGCATCCACTACGGACTACGAGAAATAGAATTATCGGTAAGTAAATTCTTATTTTCTCTAACGTCCTAAGTGGATGCTGGGGACTCCGTCAGGACCATGGGGATTATACCAAAGCTCCCAAACGGGCGGGAGAGTGCGGATGACTCTGCAGCACCGAATGAGAGAACTCCAGGTCCTCCTCAGTCAGGGTGTGCCCCTGACCAAGTAGCAGCTCGGCAAAGTTGTAAAGCCGAGACCCCTCGGGCAGCCGCCCAAGATGAGCCCACTTCCTTGTGGAATGGGCTTTTACTGATTTTGGCTGTGGCAAGCCTGCCACAGAATGTGCAAGCTGAATTGTACTACAAATCCAGCGAGCAATCGTCTGCTTAGAAGCAGGAACACCCATCTTGTTGGGTGCATACAGGCTAAACAGCGAGTCAGATTTTCTGACTCCAGTCGTCCTGGAAACATATATTTTCAGGGCCCTGACAACGTCAAGTAACTTGGAGTCCTCCAAGTCCCTAGTAGCCGCAGGTACCACAATAGGTTGGTTCATGTGAAAAACAGAAAACACCTTAAGGAGAAATTGAGGACGAGTCCTCAATTCTGCCCTGTCAGAATGAAAAATTAAGTAAGGGCTTTTATATGATAAAGCCGCCCATTCTGACACACGCCTGGCTGAAGCCAGGGCTAATAGAAACTTCACCTTCCATGTGAAATATTTTAATTCCACAGTGGTGAGTGGATCAAACCAATGTGACTTTAGGAAACTCAAAACAACATTGAGATCCCAAAGTGCCACTGGGGGCACAAAAGGAGGCTGTATATGCAGTACCCCTTTTACAAACGTCTGAACTTCAGGCACTGAAGCCAGTTCTTTCTGGAAAGAATTCGACAGGGTCGAAATTTGAACCTTAATGGACCCTAATTTTAGGCCCATAGACAGTCCTGTTTTCAGGAAATGTAGGAAACGACCCAGTTGGAATTCCTCTGTAGGGACCTTCTTGGCCTCACACCACGCAACATATTTTCGCCAAATGCGGTGAAAATGTTTTGCGGTTACATCCTTCCTGGCTTTGACCAGGGTAGGGATGACTTCATCTGGAATGCCCTTTCAGGATCCAGCGTTCAACTGCCATGCCGTCAAATGCAGCCGCGGTAAGTCTTGGAACAGACAAGGCCCCTGCTGGAGCAGGTCCTCTCTTAAAGGTAGAGGCCACGGTTCTTCCGTGAGCATCTCTTGAAGTTCCGGGTACCAAGTCCTTCTTGACCCATCCGGAACCACGAGTATCGTTCTTACTCATCTCCTTCTTATGATTCTCAGTACTTTTGGTATGAGATGCATAGGAGGGAACACATACCCTGACTGGTACACCCACAGTGTTACCAGAGCGTCCACCGCTATTGCCTGAGAGTCCCTTGACCTGGCGCAATATCTGTCTAGTTTTTTGTTCAGGCGGGACGCCATCATGTCCACCTTTGGTTTTTCCCAACGGTTTACAATCATGTGGAAGACTTCCCGCTGAAGTCCCCACTCTCCCGGGTGGAGGTTATGCCTGCTGAGGAAGTCTGCTTCCCAGTTTTCCACTCCCGGAATTAACACTGCTGAGAGTGTTATCACATGATTTTTCGCCCAGCGAAGAATCCTTGCAGTTTCTGCCATTTCCCTCCTGCTTCATGTGCCGCCCTGTCTGTTTACGTGGGCGACTGCCGTGATGTTGTCCCACTGGATCAATACCGGCTGACCTTGAAGCAGAGGTCTTGCTAAGCTTAGAGCCTTGTAAATTGCCCTTAGCTCCAGTATATTTATGTGGAGAGAAGTCTCCAGACTTGATCACACTCCCTGGAATTTTTTTCCCTTGTGTGACTGCTCCCCAGCCACTCAGGCTGGCATCCGTGGTCACCAGGACCCAGTCCTGAATGTCGAATCTGCGGCCCTTTCATAGATGAGCACTCTGCAGCCACCGCAGAAGAAAACACCCTTGTCCTTGGAGACAGGGTTATCCGCTGATGCATCTGAAGATGCGATCCGGACCATTTTCCCAGCAGATTCCACTGAAAGGTTCTTGCGTGAAATCTACCAAATGGGATCGCTTTGTAAGAAACCACCATTTTTCACAGGACCCTTGTGCAATGATGCACTGATACTTTTCCTGGTTTTAGGAGGTTCCTGACTAGCTCGGATAACTCCCTGGCCTTCTTCTCCGGGAGAAAACATCCTTTTCTGGACTGTGTCCAGAATCATTCCTAGGAACATTAGACGTGTCGTCGGAAAAAGCTGCGATTTTGGAATATTTAGAATCCACTCGTGCTGTCGTAGAACTACTTGAGATAGTGCTACTCCGACCGCCAACTGTTCTCTGGACCTTGCCCTTATCAGGAAAGCGTCCATATTTTTTTTTTTTAGGAAGAATCATCATTTCGGCCATTACCATGGTAAAGACCCGGGGTGCCGTGGACAATCCTAACGGCAGCGTCTGAACTGATAGTGACAGTTCTGTACCACGAACCTGAGATACCCTTGGTGAGAAGGGCAAAATTTGGACATGTAGGCAGTGCTTAAAGTGGTCCTAGAGAGGTGGTGGAACTCACCCCCCTCCCCACGGCGCCCATGAAATAAAGGTATTGCGCGCGCCGTAGGCGCGCGCAGCAAAAAAGGGGTGTGGTCTCAAAAAGAAAGGGGCGTGGTCACACAATAGTAATAATGCCCACAGTAGTAGTACCCAAGTGGAAATTTTGAAGTGGGGGTATGGAAAAGTGAAGGGTGCAATTATGTGCGCGCCGAAGGCGCGCGCACTCCTGACAAGGGGGCGTGGCCACACAAAAGGGGGCGTGCCCTTCAGTGTAGTTTACCACACCATATACCCCTTATACACATTATGCACCACAATAGGACCCCTTTCACATTATAGCTCACAGTATGAGCCGAAATTCACATTTATACCACACAGTATGAGCCACATTCATATTACACCACACAGTATGAGCCAAATTCACATTACACCACACAGTATGAGCCAAATTCACATTACACCACACGGTATGAGCCGAAATTCACATTACACCACACAGTATGAGTCGAAATTCACATTATAGCACACGGTATGAGCCGAAATTCACATTATAGCACACAGAATGAGCCAAAATTCACATTATAGCACAGAGAATGAGCCGAAATTCACATTATAGAGTGACAGAGAGAGTGACAGCAGGGACATGGAAAGTGACAGCAGGGACATGGAAAGTGACAGCAGGGACATGGAAAGTGACAGCAGGGGAATACAGTAGGGACTAGGGAGAGAGAAAGGCAGCAGGTTAGATTACCTGTTTAGCAGCGGCGGTGGTCTGCGGTGCTGTGGATGAGTAGGCTGTGGTAGGCGTGACGTGGAGGAGGCTGTGGGCCTCGGAGATAGTGCGGAGGAGGAGGCTGCGGGTGCGCAGAGGTCCGAGGGCGGGGCGGCAGAAGAGGCTGAGGGCGGCTGCAGTGGATCTGGCACCAGGCTGGCTTTATTATCCCTGCCGCCGCATCGAGCTCCTGTGACCACGGCGCTAATATTTCAAAACTGCTGCGGACCGGCAGCCAATCAGCGACAGATTTGAACTAGTAGTGCCGCGGTCACAGAAGCTCGATGCAGCGGCAGGAATAATAAAGCCGGCCTGGTCCCAGATCCGCTGCAGCTGGGAGTCTGGAACCTGGGCTTCCAGTGCGGCGGAGATGGTAGGGGCGGAGCGACGGAGGGCGGACCAGGAACGCAGCTTCTTTGTCGGCCCATACAGTAATGCCCCCAGCAGTAGCACCCCTTATACAATGCCCACAGTAGTAGTGCCCCTTATGCAATGTCCCCAACAGTAGTGCCCCTTATGAAGTGCCCCCTTTACAATGCCCTCATTAGCTGTGCACCCCATCAGTAATGCCGTTAATGGTAATGCCCCTGTGTAGTATTGCCCCTAGTCGTTTAGCCCCTGTAGTTTAGCCCCAGTAGTCATGCCAATACTGGTAATGCCCCTGCAGTTATGACCCCAGCAATTTACTCCCCCCCCTCTAGTTTAGCCTCTGAGTGGTAATGCCCCCAGTAGTTTTGCCCTCATGTAGTTTGCCCCATGTAGTTTAGCCCCCAGTGGTAATGCCCCCTGCAGTTGTGCCCCCAGTTGTTTAGCCCTTGTAGTTTAGCCCCCATGTAGTTTGCCAAAGTTAGTAATGTCCCCAGTAGTTTGCCACCTTGTAGTTATACCCCCAGTAGTTTAGCTCCTGTAATTATGCCCCCTTGTAGTTTAGCCCCCAGTAGTAATGCTGCCAGTAGTTTGCCCCTTTGTAGCTTGCCCCCTTGTAGTAATGCCCCCAGTAGTTTGCCCCCAGTAGTTTGCCCCAGCAGTAAAGCCCCCCAGTAGTTTGCCCCCAGTACTAGAGCCCCCCAGTAGTTTGCCCCAGTAGTTTGCCCCCAGTACTAGAGCCCCCCAGTAGTTTGCCCCAGTAGTAAAGGTCCCCAGTAGTTTGCCCCCAGTACTAGAGCCCCCCAGTAGTTTGCCCCTCTGTAGTTTGCCCCAGTAGTTTGCCCCCAGTACTAGAGCCCCCCAGTAGTTTGCCCCAGCAGTAAATCCCCCCAGTAGTTTGCCCCCAGTACTAGAGCCCCCCAGTAGTTTGCCCCTCTGTAGTTTGCCCCAGTAGTTTGCCCCCAGTACTAGAGCCCCCCAGTAGTTTGCCCCTTGTAGTTTGCCCCAGCAGTAAAGCCCCCCAGTAGTTTGCCCCCAGTACTAGAGCCCCCCAGTAGCTTGCCCCTCTGTAGTTTGCCCCAGTAGTAAAGGCCCCCAGTAGAAACGCCTGTGGTACACATATAGGAAGGAGGGGGGGGGGGGAAGAACTATACTTACCTAGCCCCGCTCCCGCCGCAGTCCTCTCTCGCCGCCCGCTCCTCTGCACTATGAGAGAGACGTCATGACGTCTCTCCCATAGCGCGCACTGACAGAGCCGGAAGCCGGAGCTCAGTACTGAGCTCCTGCCTCCGGCTGCCGCTGCGGAGAGGGAGACGGGCGCCCGCTGGTAACGCGATCTCAGCGGGCGCCCGGCATCTCCCTGCAGCGCCGCACGGGACATCGGGTTAGGTGAGCCGGGGGAGGCGGAACTGCGTTCCGTCTCCTGGTGGAACTGACGGAACGCAGTTCCGGCCCGTTCCGGCTCACTTTAACCCCTGCATGTAGGTAAGCGTCCCTGATATCCAGTGACACCATATCGTCCTGGTTCGCTATCACTGCTCTGAGTGACTCCATCTTGATTTGAACCCTTGTATGTAATTGTTCAAATCTTTTAGATCTCACCGAGCCGTTTGGCTTCAGTACCACAATATAGTGTGGAATAATACCCCTTCCCTTGTTGTAGGAGGGGTACTTTGATTATCACCTGCTGGGAATACAGCCTGTGAATTTTTTCCCAATACTGCCTCCCTGTCGGAGGGAGACGTTGGTAAAGCAGACTTCAGGAACTTGTGAGGGGAAGACGTCTCGAATTTCCAATGTACACCTGGGATACTACGTGTAGGATCCAGGAGTCCACTTGCTAGTGAGCCCACTGCGTGCTGAAACTCTTGAGATGACCCCCCACCGCACCTGAGTCCGCTTGTATGGCCCCAGCGTCATGCTGCGGACTTGGCAGAAGCTGTGGAGGACTTCTGTTCCTGGGAATGGGCTGCCTGCTGCAGTCTTCTTCCCTTTCCTCTAACCCTGGGCAGATATGACTGGCCTTTTGCCCGCCTGCCTTTATGGGTACGAAAGGACTGAGACTAAAAAGACTGTGTCCTTTTCTGCTGAGATGTGACTTGGGGTAACAAAAGTGGATTTTCCAGCTGTTGCCATGGCCACCAGGTCCTAAGAACCGCCCCTTTATACGGCAATACTTCCATGTGCCGTCTGGAATCTGCATCACCTGACCACTGTCGTGTCTATAAACATCGTCTGGCAGATATGGACATCACATCTACTCTTGATGCCAGAATGCAAATATCCCTCTGCGCATCTCGCATATATAGAAATGCATCCTTAAAATGCTCTATAGTCAATAAAATATTGTTCCTGTCAAGGGTATCAATATTTTCAGTCAGGAAATCCGACCAAGCCCCCCCAGCGCTGCACATCCAGGCTGAGGCGATTGCTGGTCGTAGTATAACACCAGTATGTGTGTATATACTTTTTAGGATATTTTGGTAGAAGAGGATGATGATCAGGTAGCCAGTTGGGTCACAGTTAGAAGGAAGAATAAGAGGGGGAGGCACGACATCTCCAAACTATCAAACCCGAACAAATTTGCCCGATTGGACGAGGAATCGGAGGATGATAGCGAAGAAATGACGGTGCCGGAGGAGACTGTTCCCTCTAGCATCCAGAGGTGCGGTCCCTCTGGCGCGGTTGGGATAAAAGATAGAGAGGTACCTAGTCAAATGGTGGTGGTAGGGGATTCTATCATCAGGAAGGCAGATAGGGCAATCTGCTACCGGGACCGTGATCGCCGTACAGTCTGTTGTCTCCCGGGTGCTCGGGTACGGCACATCGCGGACCGGGTAGATAGATTGTTGGGAGGGGCTGGCAAAGACCCGGCGGTCTTGGTGCACGTTGGCACCAATGACAAAGTTAGCGGAAGGTGGGATGTCCTTAAGAAAGACTATAGGGACTTAGGAAAGAAACTGAGGGCAAGGACATCTAAGGTAATATTCTCGGAATTATTACCCGTGCCACGCGCTAGTCCAGGGAGGCAGAGGGAGATTAGGGAGGTAAATGTGTGGCTTAGGGATTGGTGCAGGAAAGAGGGGTTTGTGTTCCTGGAACACTGGGCGGACTTCTCAGTCAGACGCCATCTCTTTTGTCGTGACGGATTGCACCTGACTGAGGAGGGGGCAGCGGTGCTGGGGGGAAGGATGGTTAGAAGGTTGGAGGAGATTTTAAACTAGGAGCCTGGGGGGAGGGTTTAGCTAAAAACTACGGGTCATGCAGTGAGAATAGTGGGGATGGCGGTAGTAAACAAAATGGGGGAGAAGTTGGGGGGAGGGTAAGAGCAGGCGGTAAGGTTACTAACATGGGTACTAAAAGGGATTTTACCAAAGCACTAACCAATGACGATTACAGGTCATCCTTGCCACATAAGGTGAAAGATGTCCCTAATGCAAGGGAAAATACTTATCTTAGTTGTATGTATGTAAACGCCAGAAGCATTACTGGTAAAAAGGGTGAACTAGAAATACTTGCAGCAAGCAAACAGTATGATATTATAGGCATTACTGAAACTTGGTGGGATGAATCTCATGATTGGACAGTCAATCTAGAGGGCTATACACTGTTTAGGAGAGACAGACTAAATAAAAAGGGTGGAGGGGTGTGTCTGTACGTAAAGCCGTTTTTAAAACCTAATATATGGGAAGATACTCAGGAGGGTACTGTAGACACTGTTGAGACACTATGGGTAGAAATTGCATGCGGGGAAAAAGGTACAAAAAAGTTAGTATTGGGTGTATGCTATAGGCCGCCTGGTATCAACGCATCTGATGATGAATTGTTACTAAAGCAAATTGAAAAAGCAGCAGGAGTAGGAGACATAGTAGTGATGGGAGATTTTAACTATCCAGAGATAAACTGGAAAAACGATTCATGTGATACTGCTAGGGGCAATATGTTTTTAAACACACTAAATGATAACTACCTAGTCCAACTAATTGAGGAACCAACTAGGTACAATGCAATCTTAGACCTGGTATTAACAAACAATCAGGATTTGGTATCGGGTATTATAGTAGGGGAACCCATAGGAAACAGCGACCATAATATGGTCACATTCAATATCAGTTTCTACAAACAGCCCTATACTGGCTCAACTAGGACTTTAAATTTTAGCAAAGCAAATTTTGAAATGATGAGGGTATTTTTCAGGGATATTGAATGGGAAGGTTTGTTTTTAGGAAAAAATACTACGGAGAAATGGGAGGTACTAAAATTCCTGCTAGCTAAAAATACACTCAAATATATTCCTATGAGTAGCAAAAAAGGGAATAAAAATCATAAACCGATGTGGCTTAACAAAAAGATTAAGGAACTTATGGGCAAGAAAAGGCGAGCATTTAAAAAATACAAATCTGACGGGGAAGCAGAGTCATTTCAGCACTATAAGGAATGTAACAAAAATTGCAAAAAGGAAATAAGAGCGGCTAAAGTAGAAACTGAAAAACTAGTAGCAAAGGAAAGCAAAGCAAATCCCAAAAAATTCTTTAAATACATCAATAGCAAGAGATTAAAAAAGGAGAGTATAGGCCCTTTGAAGGACACGTTGGGAGTCTTAAGCAAAAATGATAATGACATAGCGGACACACTAAATGAGTTTTTTTCAACAGTATTCACTAGAGAGGACCCATTTCAGGGACTGACACACAATCTCAATAAGGACAATATCACACTGATAGGTACTTATTTAAGCGAGGAAGTAGTCTGTCACCGATTAAAACATTTAAAGATTAATAAATCACCAGGGCCCGATGGTATTCATCCAAGGGTTCTAATGGAGCTTCACTCTGAACTGGCAAAACCGCTATCTCTGATCTTTGAGGATTCAGTTATATCAGGTATGGTTCCCAAAGACTGGCGTATAGCGGAAGTAGTGCCTATATTCAAAAAGGGAAGTAAAGCTGAACCAGGTAATTATAGACCAGTTAGTCTTACATCTATAGTGGGGAAAGTATTGGAAGGTATTCTAAGAGATAGTATTCAGAAGTTCCTTGAAACCAATAAGGTCATTAAAAGGAATCAACATGGGTTTATGAAGGACAGATCCTGTCAAACCAACTTACTTGGCTTTTATGAAACAGTAAGCGCAAACCTAGATCAGGGTAAAGACGTGGATGTAATCTTTTTAGACTTTGCCAAAGCATTTGATACTGTACCACACATGAGACTTATATACAAGCTACAAGAATCAGGGCTAGGAAGCACAATATGCACTTGGGTCAAAAACTGGTTAGATAATAGGAAGCAGCGCGTTGTGGTTAATGGATATTTTTCAACTTGGACTGAAGTACTAAGTGGTGTGCCGCAAGGCTCAGTATTAGGACCGCTATTGTTCAATATTTTCATTAACGACCTAACAGAAGGTCTAGAGAGCATGGTGTCAATTTTTGCAGACGATACCAAATTGTGTAAGGCTATAAATACAGAGGAGGATGCCGAGTCTCTTCAGAACGACTTAGTTAAATTAGAAGCATGGGCAGCCAAATGGAGAATGCGCTTCAACACAGACAAGTGTAAGGTAATGCACTGTGGTAACAAGAACAAAAATTACACCTACCTACTAAATGGGGTAAAATTAGGGGATTCTGTACTGGAAAAGGACTTAGCTGTCCTCATAGATAGCAAGCTAAGCAGTAGTACCCAAAGTAGGACTGCAGCAAAGAAGGCTAATAAGATATTAGCATGCATAAAACGGGGTATTGATGCTAGGGACGAGAGTATTATACTCCCATTATATAAATCACTAGTGAGGCCACACCTTGAATACTGTGTACAGTTCTGGGCACCGTACTACAAAAAGGATATCCTGGAGCTTGAAAAGGTACAAAGGAGGGCGACCAAACTAATTAAGGGCATGGAGACGATGGAATACAAGGAAAGGCTTGAAAGACTAGGCATGTTTACATTGGAAAAGCGGAGACTAAGAGGGGATATGATCAACATCTACAAATACATAAGGGGACAGTACACAGAGCTTGCGCGGGACCTGTTTTTGGTTAGATCAACACAGAGGACTCGTGGACACTCGCTCAGGTTAGAGGAGAGGAGATTCCGCACAATACGGCGTAAAGGCTTTTTCACGGTAAGGACAATACGTGTTTGGAATTCCCTGCCCGAGGGAGTTGTAATGGCGGAATCTGTCAACACCTTTAAGAATGGGTTAGATAAATTCCTATTGGATAAGGATATCCAGGGGTATGGTGCATAGTCATGCATTATAGTCACTATTTAGTCAAATCATCATGCAGAGGAGACCACAAATAGGTTGAACTCGATGGACAATTGTCTTTTTTCAACCTCAGATACTATGTTACTATGTTACTATGTTTTTCAGCTTCCTATCAGCTGGCTCCTTGAGGGCGGCCGTATCTGGAGACGGTAACGCCACTTGTTTTTATAAGCGTGTGAGCGCCTTATCCACCCTAAGGTGTGTTTCCCAACTCGCCCTCACTTCTGGTGGGAAAGGGTATACCTCCAATAATCTTCTATCGGAGGAAACCCACGTATCATCACACACTTTAATTTATCTGATTCAGGAAAAACTACAAGTAGATTATTCCCACCCTACATAATACCCTTATTTGTGGTACTTGTAGTATCAGAAATATATAACACCTCCTTCATTGCCCTTAACATGTAACGTGTGGCCCTAAAGGAAAATACGTTTGTTTCTTCACCGTCGACACTGAAGTCAGTGTCCGTGTCTGTGTCTGTGTCGACCAACTGAGGTAAATGGGCGTTTTTACAAGCCCCTGACGGTGTCTGAGACGCCTGGACAGGTACTAATTTATTTGCCGGCCGTCTCATGTCGTCAACCGACCTTGCATCGTGTTGACATTATCACGTAATTCCTAAATAAGCCATCCATTCCGGTGTCGACTCCCTAAAGAGTGACATCACCAATACAGGCAATTTGCTCCGCCTCCTCACCAACATCGTCCTCCTACATGTCGACACACACGTACCGACACACAGCACACACACACAGGGAATGCTCTGATAGAGGACAGGACCCCACTAGCCCTTTGGGGAGACAGAGGGAGAGTTTGCCAGCACACACCAAAAACGCTATAATTATACAGGGACAACCCCTTATACAAGTGTTTTCCCTTATAGCATTTTCACATATGTAATCATATCGCCAAATAAGTGCCCCCCCTCTCTGTTTTAACCCTGTTTCTGTAGTGCAGTGCAGGGGAGAGCCTGGGAGCCTTCCTCACAGCAGAGCTGAGCAGGAAAATGGCGCCGTGTGCTGAGGAGAATAGGCCCCGCCCCCTAAAACGGCGGGCTCTTCTCCCGGAGATTGTGAGATCTGGCAGGGGTTAAATACATCCATATAGCCTCAAGGGCTATATGTGATGTATTTTAGCCATAAAAAAGGTATAATACATTGCTGCCCAGGGCGCCCCCCCCAGCGCCCTGCACCCTCAGTGACCGCTGGTATGAAGTGTGCTGACAACAATGGCGCACAGCTGCAGTGCTGTGCGCTACCTTATGAAGACTGAAAGTCTTCTGCCGCCTGTTTCTGGACCTCTGGACCTCTTCAACTTCGGCATCTGCAAGGGGGGTCGGCGGCACGGCTCCGGGACGAACCCCAGGGTGAGACCTGTGTTCCGACTCCCTCTGGAGCTAATGGTGTCCAGTAGCCTAAGAAGCAAATCCATCCTGCACGCAGGTGAGTTTTCTTCTCTCCCCTAAGTCCCTCGTAGCAGTGAGCCTGTTGCCAGCAGGACTCACTGAAAATAAAAAACCTAACTTAAACTTTTATTCTAAGCAGCTCAGGAGAGCCACTTAGATTGCACCCTTCTCGGCCGGGCACAAAAATCTAACTGAGGCTTGGAGGAGGGTCATAGGGGGAGGAGCCAGTGCACACCACCTGATCCTAAAGCTTTTATTATTGTGCCCTGTCTCCTGCGGAGCCGCTAAACCCCATGGTCCTGACGGAGTCCCCAGCATCCACTTAGGACGTTAGAGAAATTAAATAACCAGTTGCAAGTCTATAAGAGAGACCTAATCAAATTTAAAGCAGACAAGAAAATGAAAGTGGATCAGGACTATGACAATAATAATGTGTATCGTTGGAATGACAATCAACGCACCAATGGGAATAAGAAACCTTTTTTCCGTCGTCGACAGAACAGACGTTACCCTAAGGATTCATCTAATGACTATACGTCAACGGCTAGTGAGTCAGATTCTCATGCCCAATCATCTCAACCCAGGGGCCCTTTAGGGGTCACTACAAGAACCAAGGAACGAGATGGCCAAGAAGGAGAATCCACACCAGGCGCGGCAAACAGTGGAGGAGGCAAAGGACGGGGCAGAGGCAGGGGCACAAAACCACTGAAGGCGAAATCAGCCCGGTAATTAATCTTTCAGATTATGAGCTCAATGACATTGAGAAACAAGTTCTTAGTAAGGGCTTGTCGTTTGTGCCAATGTCTAAACCCCAGCCGTTAGAATGGAAAGTCGAAAAATATAAACTCCATAGAACTCTTAAACTTAAGGAGTACTTTGCTAAGTCACCTAACATTATCAAGACACACAATGAGGAATCAACGATCAAGGTTCCAGACAAATTAAAGAAACTGCTACCAAAGTCGACGTTTGATCCACAGTCTTTCAATGCATCAATACGTACTTTCATGCGGCTTATTGAACAGGACTGTGATCCGCTAGTTAATCACCCCCCCGTAGTCCGTGATAATCTCACTAAAGGCCAAAGAGAAGCGCTTAATAAATTAGCAGCCAACAAAGATCTTATATTCAGGCCTGCAGACAAAGGGGGAGCCCTTGTGATCCAAAATTTAGTAGACTACAAGGAGGAAATATCGAATCAACTTAGCGACGGTAACACCTACTGTAAAATAACTGGTGACCCTACGAGCCAATACACTAGGGAACTCATGGTGTGTTTAGAATCTGCAGTTTCTGCTGGATATATTCCATCTGACGTGAAAGATGCTCTCCTACCTTCACATCCCATAGTCCCGTTACTCTATACCACACCGAAAATCCACAAAAGGTTGAATAAGCCCCCTGGCCGACCTATTATATAGGCCAGGGGTTCCTTATTTCAACCTGTAGCGATTTTTTTGGATGATATTTTCCAACCATATATACAGAGAATGTCCAGGTATCTATTGGATACCAGTACTTTACTTAGACGACTGGAGGCTCTACCTGAATTGCCGACCGGCACTTTGCTCTGCACAATTGATGTGCAGAGCTTATACACGGTCATCTCCCATGATGGGGGTTTAGCAGCAGTTGATTCATTTTTGCATGCCCAACCTGATTATGCGGGACCTGATATCCCGTTTTGTCTCAAATTGCTTGAGATGACGTTATTAAAGAATTATTTTCTGTATGACGGCAAGTACTATCTGCAGTGCCGGGGGTGTGCGATGGGGTCCAGTGTGGCCCCATCGTACTCTAACATTTATATGTTTGGGGTAGAAGAAGATTTGTTTTTTGCCGATATTGAAATTTCTCAGTATATCTTATTTTTTGGTCGATATATAGATGACCTATTGGTCATCTGGCGAGGCCCCAGAGAGCTACTAATGGCGACATTAGATAATCATAATACTAAAGAACATCCCATTAAACTTACTTATTCTAGCGAACCTAATACCACTCAATTCTTAGATGTACAAATATCTATAGTCAACAATAACATTTTTACCTCCCTTTATTCCAAACCCACAGACAGAAATAATTTATTACATTTCACTAGTAGTCACCCTTTGCCCCTCAAACGTGGGTTGCCTTACTCTCAGTTCCTGCGAATTATAAGGATTACATCAGATCCTGAATTGGCTGCCAATCAGATAGACGCAATGTATAACAAATTCTTGGATCGAGGATATAGTCCAAGGTTGCTAGATCAGGCTAAAACTAAGGCTATGGGCCTTGATCGCAACAATTTGTTACATGCACAAACTGAAAGTAATCAGCGAAGTGTTTTGCCATGGGTTAATAGCTTTAATTCAGCTAGTCGTTCAATTGTAGGGTCTGTTAAAAAACACTGGCATTTGATTCAGTCGGATCCAGAACTTCAGTTACAACAAACTAGACTAATGCCCAGTTATAAACGTGCAAAAAATCTGCGTGACATTCTGGTTAAATCAGATGTTTATAATCCAGTGCAGCAGACATCGTTGTATGGAGTTAGAAAGGGTTGTTACAAATGTACCAGTACCACCTGCCAGTATTTAATATCTGGCAGCACGTTTCAACACCCACACACTGGTAAGACATACCACATCAGATACCGACTTATGTGTAATTCCAAATATGTTGTTTACCAATTAATTTGCCCCTGTGGGCTGTCATACATAGGTAAAACTGAGAGAACGTTTAAGGAACGTATGACAGCCCACAGGTCTGCTATAAAAGCAGCCATAGCCACCGGCAAAAGTGATCAGCCGGTGGCTAGACACTTTGCCTCTGCTCGGCATCCCCTTACATCCCTCAAATATCGGATGAGAGACCAGGTCCAACTGTCCCTTAGAGGGGGTAATAGAGGTCTCAAATTGTTGAGACTTGAGACACAATGGATACAGCGATTGGACACAGTATCTCCGCGAGGTCTAAATGAGCAATTAGGGCTAAACTGCTTTTTAACCACATAGGATACATAATCATTATACTCGCAGTTCAGTAAGATATTCCATAGAGCTGTATGTATCGAAAGGTAGTTTAGTAACAACATACTTGTTTGAAAAGTTTTCTTAGTATAAACATTTGTTTTTACATGAAAATGTTATATCAGATATTCATGTAAATGATATATGCCTTTAGCATAATGCAATCTTATTGTATATAGATCTCCATGTAAGTTGACATGTTGTTATGGTGATGGGAGCACAATGATGATGTTGGCCACACCGACGTCAGCGTCACTGGGCGGGCTTCAATCCCGGTTCCGGAGTCATGGCGCCATGCACGGTGGTGTTACAGCTATTTAGGTGAGTGTTCTTTTATGTAATGTTTGTAAGCCTGAGGAAAATGCGTAAAGCATTGAAACGTTGCTGAACTTTGCTGTCTACAGTGTATTTATTGGAAAGTCGCCGTGAGTGCCGCACCAATTGACTTATATATTGAAAATTTCTACATGCGGGCACCCGGTGTATTATTTGGAGCAAGTGGGAGAGCCGGCATCTGCTGATTTGTTATATATATATATATATATATATATATATATATCTATATATATATCTATCTGCAATACAATGTGAGAATACCGCCCCAGATGTAGTATATCACAGTCTTAGTAGTGGATTACCGTCACCAATTGTATGCACCCTATTAAAATCAAGGTGTACAGAACCACTTGTTCATCACGTATAGTATATGATCCTTATAGCAAGTTCCCGGCAGAACAGTTCTTGAAGTTAATTCCCCAACAAACATATTTCCAGCATAGTTTACAACTTTAGCGTAATTTATTTATAATTAGCAAATTTTTTGTTTTATCCTGATTTTCTGTCCCTTCTGTCCACGTTTTACTCCTGTTTTATAAAGAACGGTCCGTCTGAAAAAGTCATCCGTCTGGGTTTTGAATACCACATAATTACAATCCTGGGAATTAGTGTTTGTAGTATTTGTATAGTAGGCAGCTTTTTATGTTATTTTTATCATAAGAACTCATTGAAAACTGTATTTGCACTGATCTTAACTGTCCCTCTCTGACTGTGGGAAATTCTGGGTGTTCTGTGGTAGAGGAATACAAGTAGGAACACCCCGTTCTTTCTTTGATATTGTTAAAAGTTAATAATGTGCCACTTGTAATTTTCAATAGGAATTATACAATTACACAGAAGTCTCAAATTATTCACTTCAGTTTTGGTGTACCTCATTAGTTCTATTTATTTTTACAGAATAATCCATAATTATACATTTGCGTAATGTTTAACACAGCCATAAGTGTCTGTCCTGGTTACAATATTTTCCTTCTGTTTCCTGAAATGTGTCACTGGAAAAGTTTGGTTGTGTGAAAAAAACAAAACAAAACAAAAAAAACCAGCATTAAACTTTTCATTATGATATATATATATATATATATATATATATATATATAAAAGGAAACGAAGGAGCCGGCGCTTAGGTACTGTTTGCGGTACTAAACTTATATAATGACGTTTAAACACCTAGGGCTGTAACATAACACTCCTCAAGTTTAATTTGAGTGGCAGCTTGTGAAGCAGAAATGTGTGTTTGTTAGACACATGCAGTGGATAAAGGAAATAGAGAACACAAGCGCCAAAATGTGTTTTAAGTTGTATACAAAGGTGAAAAGCAGGTAAATAGGGTGGTAGGTTTTAGCCTGATCACTTATCTGGTTTAGATCTGCAATGATCTTTCAACCTTCATTTTGGATTCAGTACATGGAAATAAAAAACAGCAAAACATAGTGTGTACCATTCAAAAACAGATCGTATAACATTTGTCTGAATCAAAGCGGCATCAATAGGGAATTAGCAAGTTCCCACTAGTAAATACTTCTTAGCCACATCAGTGAGAAATTTTTAAAAACATAAATTTAATACAATGACATAAAAATGGCTGAATGACACACGTACAAGAATTAAAAACATATAAAGCTTATCTGTCCATAGATTGGATATCTGCAAAGCGTCCCAACGCGTTTCGTCCGTCAGTGTCTGGACTTCATCAAGGGGATCATCCAATCTATGGACAGATAAGCTTTATATGTTTTTAATTCTTGTACGTGTGTCATTCAGCCATTTTTATGTCATTGTATTAAATTAATGTTTTTAAAAATTTCTCACTGATGTGGCTAAGAAGTATTTACTAGTGGTAACTTGCTAATTCCCTATTGATGCCGCTTTGATTCAGACAAATGTTATGCGATCTGTTTTTGAATGGTACACACTATGTTTTGCTGTTTTTTATTTCCATGTACTGAATCCAAAATGAAGGTTGAAAGATCATTGCAGATCTAAACCAGATAAGTGATCAGGCTAAAACCTACCACCCTATATACCTGCTTTTCACCTTTGTATACAACTTAAAACACATTTTGGCGCTTGTGTTCTCTATTTCCTTTATATATATATATATATATATACACACACATACACACACACACACACACACACACACACACACACACACACACACACGCAGGATTTCTAGAGGGGGGTTTCCAAATGTAATCCACAATCTCCCACTCTGCAGAACATTGGAGCAACAGCGGGAGTCTGGGGGAGCAGTAGAAGAACCCAGTAACAGCCCTGGACATTAATGTAAACAAGGGTATTTTTATACACTGGAAACTGTAATAAATACAGTATTAATATTTAATACTATAGATTGTCTATAGCATAGGTTCTCAAACTCGGTCCTCAGAACCCCACACAGTGCATGTTTTGCAGGTAACCCAGCAGGTGCACAGGTGTATTAATTACTCACTGACACATTTTAAAAGGTCCACAGGTGGAATTAATTGTTTCACTTGTAATTCTGTGAGGAGACCTGCAAAACATGCACCGTGTGGGGTCCCGAGGACCGAGTTTGAGAACCTGTGGTCTATCGTATAGGCCAGTGATGGCTAACCTTGACACTCCAGCTGTTGTTGAACTACACATCCCAGCATGCCCTGCATCAGTTTTAGCAAGGCCAAATAGCAAAACTGTAGTAGGGCATGCTAGGATGTGTAGTTCAACAACAGGTGGAGTGTCAAGATTAGCCATCGCTGGTATAGGCTGTGTCAAACATATTTAAATCATAGACAGTAAATAAGATAAGTGGTCAGGAAAAGATTAAACATGCCATAACAAATACATAAACAAACAAACAAACAAACAAACAAACAAACAAACAAACAAACATAATAGAACCAGTACTGCACTTTCTAACCACACATTCTCCCACCTCATGGTAAGGCTCCTCTCTCTTCTTCCTGGTAGCTACTCTATGGTCCAGTGCACTGTTTGAGGACTCAGGTTCACACACTCATAAAACTTGGAAGAAGAAGCTGCTACCACTGGCCATGTGCAGCAGCTCTGCTCTATCCCTTAAACTGCATGATGTGGCTGCAGTTCTAGTAATTGTATTATATACCATTGCTATTGTTGTCATAATTTGAGTCACTTACCAAGAGAGGGGGAACCCCCATGCATTTGCCTATGTATATGGAGCCAATGTAATCCACAGTGTTGCACAATAAATGATATAGAGCAAAGTTTCCCAAACTCTGCCATTACAGTCCAGGTTTTAAGGATATCCATGTTTGAGACTAGAGAGTTAAATCAAATTGACTGAGGTAATAATTAAGTCACTTGTGCTTAAGTTGGATATCCTTAAAACTTGGACTGTAATGTTGGAGTTTGAGAAACTCTGATATACAGTATAAAACGGAGTTCATTTATATGAACATTGCTTAATGTGTGCATCTGTATTCAAACCACTCCATCCAATCAGACTTTTCTTTCATAGTCCAACTTGCAAAAGACAGATAATAGCATGTTGCTGGCTAATTGTAATTGTGTCTAAGTCATCTTAAAAATATACATAGACACAAGGGTTAAATGACTAGATACTGAGATCATCTTGTGATATCGCTATAAAGCGGGTGGGGTGTGTTCGTACCTGAAGTTCAGTTGTCTTCGTTGTCAGTTGAACCCACTCTGCAACGATGTCGAGACCAGCGGCTGTTTTCCTCACGTCACCTGTATGGCTGGGACAGAAGGACAAGGAGGACCCCGGAAGGACAACCCAAACACAGTATGCTCAAGGACCACCACACAGGGAGACAGTGACAACCATTTATTGCACGGCAAGTTATTAGTCACCGCTGTATCTCAATTCTTGTTAGAAACAATTGCATAGATTAGACATTATTGCAATACCCCAATTCCTCTAGTGTCTATGACAGCGTTCACAGCTTATGTATTTCGAGAGGCACGACAATGGCTTGGTCAAACAATCATATCAATCACATGCAACAGCAATCGTTAAATTGTAATAAACCACTTCAAATATTTTTAAATAAGAAATGTCCTGACAATAATTCTTGGTACACTACCGAAACTGTCCATAGGGTGGCGCTGCACCTCATATACTAGCATTCAGTTCCTGCGCCTTAGTTGGCGTTTGGGATAAATGTCTCCTTTTAAAAGAGCACTTGCACTTTAATAGTGAACTCCTGGGAAGACGTCAGTGGACGTAAGGTAAGTATTCAGAGGAAGGTGTGCAAGCTGAATTAGTTGTAATATAACACAGCAACAATGGCAAACGGTGCTAGAAGATATTTGTATGAACGGAAAGGTAAGTACTTTGTAATACACAACTTCATAGGGTAAACTAGTAGACCACCCCTAGTTCTGGTTAGCAGAGTAAAGCACTTGTACCCGGGAGCCTTGGACTCAACTATTTGGCGCCAGGGGTGTCCCCCTTATCCCCAGAGGGTACAGCTGGTGACAGATCCCAATGAACTCACACAGTATTAGCTGCTTATTAGGGGGAGGTTTGTGAGTGTACCTGCAGTGCTTTTAGGATCCTGCTCCCTCTGTTGCCTGTAGCGCAGCGTCCCCTGACAGTATCTCCCCTGCGGGTGTAGCGCCGGCTTGTACACCCTGGCTGCTCCTGATCCTCTGGCTTTCTAAATGTAGCGGTAGCTGGCTGTGCTGCTCTCTGGCCAGCCGCGTCCTCTGACACCTCTCACTGTCCCCGGCGGCGGCTGGCGGCTTCCGACTCAGCCCTTTTCTCCCTCGCTTCCAGGCGGCGGCTCCAGTCCTCTTTAAAGGCGCCTCCCGTTGCAGTCGTTCCCTGGCAACCGTGGCCCTGCACCCGGACACAAGGCGACTCTGTCTCTCTGAGCTGCCGCTCGCTGCCTTTTTCTTTTCTGTCCGGTGAGTCCCTCCTCCTCTCCTTTGGCGCACAACTTCCTCCAATCCTGGTGGCTCCAGCGTTTCCCGCTCCCTGCAGGCCGACTGGACAGCCCTGGATCCTAGTGCCCCATAGTCCAGTCCCCTCCGTGGCCGTTGCCAGGCAACAGGGAAGGGAATTAACCCTGCAGTGTCAGTTACAAAAGGGTTTCTTCAGCAGCGCTGGCTGCAGTCAGGTCTGTATTGGGTTGCTGCAGGGGTATCCCAAACGTGGGTTCCACAATCTTAAAAGATAAAAGACCTGCGGCAGATTTAACAGCGGATTGGGTACGGGATAGGATGCCGTAGGTCACATACTGATAGAGGCATCCTGAC
Source organism: Pseudophryne corroboree (assembly GCF_028390025.1). NCBI lineage: Eukaryota > Metazoa > Chordata > Amphibia > Anura > Myobatrachidae > Pseudophryne > Pseudophryne corroboree. The sequence goes on from NC_086450.1 coordinate 53,594,656, forward strand.
TGCCTAAAATCCCCACAGGTGCGCTAAACTAAACTAAGCCTAACCCTAACCATTCCCCTAAGCCTCCCTTCCGGCAGCCTAACCCTAAACCTCCCTTCCCGCAGCCTAACTATAACGCTCCCCCGCAGCCTAACCCTAACCCTCCCTCCACTGAATAACCCTAGCCCTTCCCCTGTAGCTTAAACCTAGCCCTTCTCCCTCAGCCTAACCCCAAACCTCCCTTCCTGCAGCCTAACTATAACTCTCCCGCGCAGCCTAACCCTCTCTCCACTGCATAACCCTAGCCCATCCCCTGTAGCTTAAACCTAGCCCTTCTCCCTCAGCCTAACCCCAAACCTCCCTTCCCGCAGCCTAACTATAACTCTCCCGCGCAGCCTAACCCTCCCTCCACTGCATAACCCTAGCCCTTCCCCTGTAGCTTAAACCTAGCCCTTCTACCTCAGCCTAACCCCAAACCTCCTTTCCCGCAGCCTAACCTTAACCATCCCCCCCTCCACAATAACCAATCAACATCTACCTACCATTTTATAGAATGTACTTGATAATTGCTTCCCCAAAGCTGCTTGGTTGTTATAGGCAACTTCTCCACTGGTCCGCATCTCCACTCTTTTCACTGCTTGATACATGGGGGTAGATGTATTATTTGTTGTTACAGGGATTAGTGGTATCAGTGCACGTTATATGCTGCTGATACCACTTCTCCCCCATGTATGAATGTGGAGATGTGTGATAAATGACTATGCTATGTGCCCCTGTTTTTATCAATGCTATCTACAACATAGCACGCCAATGTGTCGGCAGATGTAGGAGCTGACTGTTCTGACAGCTACAGCTATTGAACCCTGGGGAGGGTTAGGGTTAGGCTGTGGGCGAGGGAGGGTTAGGTTTAGTCTGTGGGTGAGGGAGGGTTAGGTTTAGGCTGCCGGAAAGGGGGGGGGGGGTTAGGTTTAGGCACCACTGGGGAGGATTAGGGTAAGGCTGTGCAAGGGGGGTTAAGGTTAGGCTGCAGGGAGAGGGGCTAGAGTTAGGCTGCAGGGAGAGAGAGTTAGGTTTAGGCACCACTGGAGAGGGTTAGGCTCTGGGAAGGGAGACCTAGGGTTAGGGGGGTATTGGGGAAAAGTAAGTATACTTACCTAGCCCCTGTCAGGATTGTTTCATTGGGATGCATTGGTTAGTCTTTTGACCTCTGGCATCCCGAACACCGGCATATCATGTGACACCCCTTCTTCACAACTGTAGGCAGCAGACCTTTACTCCGCTATCATGCATTTGGATGGATGGATGGATGGGAAGTGGGAGAAGTGAAGTAGTTGATAGGTCCACCGAGAACCACTCATGGCTACCTGTATTGTATAGGCTATCTTGCTGACTCCCAAACAGAGGTCTTTACACAAAGGCTGAACAATGTTTGAAAAGTTAGTGTCTCTTTAAGAAACTGCGACTCACCAAAAACAAGGCTTTCAATGCTCTCATACATAGGACTATGGTATTGGCCAAGAGCATTACATTATTTCAGCCCTCAATCCATGGCGCTTAAGTCATGCCGAATCCAGTCACACAGTAGGATGCAGTGCACCATCCCATCCTTAGAAAAGCTTCTATAGGTTGAATGTCCTCAATTTTACTAATGAAATAAAAAGCGGACCTATGTGCAATGGAAATGGCCTCTGCTAGCCCAAGCCTTATCCCTACCATGCCTAATGCTAAATCTGGCCCTGCTCTTGTATCATATCGAGCCCTGACAGGGGCTCCCCAAGACAGATTACCCAAAACCTACAGCAAGCTTACTGAAATGGTTGTGTAACGTGCCAGAAAAGAAATAGCACACCACTGGCTCGGATTAGACTTATCCTGCCAAGAAGTAATTAAAAATAAACGTTACAGTATGCATTATTGTGAGTAAAGAATTTCCCAATTAACAGCTCATCAGGGAATATGTGAAACTCTTTGGATGCCATTGGAGGAGAGCCATTATGTACAAATATAATGCACTGCAATCATAACAATTCCATTTTCTAAATGTTATCACATGTACTATTTCTTTCTACATATTGTCTGCCCTAAAATAAATAAAAAAATATACATTGAAAAGGCAAGCTACAGCAGATGATACCTGGAGCTCAGTTATTACAGTGTGCGCAGAGGTACTCTTTTAAACCCATTTGGCCATATACAGTGTCGGACTGGGGCATGTAGGGCCCACCGGGAGAATGCAGTGGTGGGAACCCATTTTAGGGGTGTGGCCAGTCTGCAGAGGGGGTGTGGCCTGCCACCTCATTGGTTTGACTAACCATTAGAGAGTGCAACGTCTGGGCCCCTTCATAAATATATACAGTAAATACAGCTGCTGCATGCATGATAATGTACCAGATTAATAACAGATTAATAACAGCAATGCACTGTAGAAAATACACCATAGTCCAGTATAAAGTAACATATGTATTATGTATAATTCAAGTGCACAGTCTGGAACCTGATCCTTAGAGCGGGAGGTGGGGCCCACCTGTGGTTTCTCCTGCACCCCTGTGGGCCAGTCCAAGCCTGGCCATATATCATGACATAGGGGGTTATTCAGGTGTGTTAGCAAACCAAAAAAACAAACAAATGTGTAAAACCATGTTGCACTGGTAGAGAGCGGGTAGGAAATGTTTCAATGAATACTCCACCTCTAGACATCCTCTTACCTGGTTAATGAATAGCAAATAATGGGGGTTATTCAGGTTTGTTAGCACACCAAAACAAGCAAGCAAGTGGACAAAACCATGCAATTACTAGTGATGTGCACCGGACATTTTTCGGGTTTTGTGTTTTGGTTTTGGATTTCGGTTCCGTGGCCGTGTTTTGGATTCGGACGCGTTTTGGCAAAACCTCACCGAAATTTTTTTGTCGGATTCGGGTGTGTTTTGGATTCGGGTGTTTTTTTCAAAAAACCCTAAAAAACAGCTTAAATCGTAGAATTTGGGGGTCATTTTGATCCCATAGTATTATTAACCTCAATAACCATAATTTCCACTCATTTCCAGTCTATTCTGAACACCTCACACCTCACAATATTATTTTTAGTCCTAAAATTTGCACCGAGGTCACTGGATGGCTAAGCTAAGCGACACAAGTGGCCGACACAAACACCTGGCCCATCTAGGAGTGGCACTGCAGTGTCAGACAGGATGGCACTTCAAAAAATAGTCCCCAAACAGCACATGATGCAAAGAAAAAAAGAGGCGCACCAAGGTCGCTGTGTGACTAAGCTAAGCGACACAATTGGCCGACACAAACACCTGGCCCATCTAGGAGTGGCACTGCAGTGTCAGACAGGATGGCACTTCAAAAAAATAGTCCCCAAACAGCACATGATGCAAAGAAAAAAAGAGGCGCACCACAGGTATAGAATGTAGATGGATAGTATACTTAATGACGACACAGAGGTAGGTACAGCAGTGGCCTTCCGTACCGTACTGCTATATATACTGGTGGTCACTGTGTCAGCAAACTGCAAAACTAAAATGCACCACAGGTATAGAATGTAGATGGATAGTATACTTAATGACGACACAGAGGTAGGTACAGCAGTGGCCTTCCGTACCGTACTGCTATATATACTGGTGGTCACTGTGTCAGCAAACTGCAAAACTAAAATGCACCACAGGTATAGAATGTAGATGGATAGTATACTTAATGACGACACAGAGGTAGGTACAGCAGTGGCCTTCCGTACCGTACTGCTATATATACTGGTGGTCACTGTGTCAGCAAACTGCAAAACTAAAATGCACCACAGGTATAGAATGTAGATGGATAGTATACTTAATGACGACACAGAGGTAGGTACAGCGGTGGCCTTCCGTACCGTACAGCTATATATACTGGTGGTCACTGTGTCAGCAAACTGCAAAACTAAAATGCACCACAGGTATAGAATGTAGATGGATAGTATACTTACTGACGACAAAGAGGTAGGTACAGCAGTGGCCTTCCGTACCGTACTGCTATATATACTGGTGGTCACTGTGTCAGCAAACTGCAAAACTAAAATGCACAACAGGTATAGAATTAGAATGTAGATGGATAGCAGAGCCGGCCCTAACCAATATGATGCCCTAGGCAAGATTTTGTCTGGTGCCCCCTAGCACCACCGCTGGTTCCGCCTCTGACCTTGCACCTCTTTCCCAGCACCATCACCCCTCACCCATAGCAGTCCTTATTTTGGTGTTTGTACCCCCTATATTTTAAATAGGAACATTTCGCACATTTGGCACACAGCCCAAAAAGGGGTGTGTTTTTGCTGGCAAGGGTCATGGCCACACAATAGTAACCCCAATTTCACTTACACCACACAGTACTGCAACTTTATTCACATTTGATCATGCGATAGTGTCCATAATTCATATTACATCCCACAGTAGTATCACTTTACCTTATAAACGTTACTCCTCACAGTAGAGCCCCTTATTCACATTACATCACACTGAATTGCTCCTTATTCACATTACACCACACCCTATTGCTCTTTATTCACATTAGATGACACAGTAGTGCCCTTTCTATATGCAACGCCACAAAGTAGAGCACCTTATATACATAATTCCACACATTAGTAATGCATTTATACATATAATTCCACACAGTAATGCCCCTTACACATATGAGGCACATTATTAATGTCCTTATAAACATAATGTGCCTTACACATTATGACAACCTTTGTTAATGCCCTTTTACACATAATGTCCCTTACACATATGCCGCACATTATTAATGTCCTTATACACATAATGACACACATTTGCTGCACATTATTAGTGCCCCTATACACATAATGACACGCATACAGTAGTACCCTGTTACACATATGCCGCACATTATTAATGCCCTTATACACATAATGACACATATAGTGCCCCTTTACACATATGTTGCACATTATTAATGCATTTTTACATGACACACATAATGCTCCTTACACATATTCTGAACACTACTGTACAACCAACCCACTCACATGCACACAGCACTCACACTGCCACTAACACTGTGACCTCTTACTCTGCTTGGATACAGATGTGTCCTCCTAAATCTTGCCTCAATGCTAATGTCAGGCACCTTTTTTTTTATGAAAATGCATCTTATTTGCATTGCTATGTGGCTAGGATGCACAAGCAGCTTCTGCTGATTAAAATGATATGTGGCATGCCTATATACTGTGTGAGACTGTGGCTGTATCTGCATATGAAATGCTACACACAAAATATAGGCATGCCGCATATCATTTTAATCAGCAGAAGCTGCTGATGCCCCTAGGCATATCAAATGCCCTAGGCAATTGCCTAGTTTGCCTATGCATATGGCCGGCTCTGATGGATAGTATACTTAATGACGAACAGAGGTAGGTACAGCAGTGGCCTTCCGTACCGTACTGCTATATATACTGGTGGTCACTGTGTCAGCAAAACTCTGCACTGTACTCCTCCTATATAATATTATACTGGTGGTCCCGACTCCCCAGTCCCCACAATAAAGCAGCACACTGAGCACAGATATGGAGTGTTTTTCAGGCAGACAACGTATACTGGTGGTCACTGTTAGCAAAACTCTGCACTGTACTCCTGCTATATAATACAGCTGCTCCCCAGTCCCCACAATTAAGCAGTGTGAGCACAGATATATGCAGCACACTGAGCACAGGTATGGAGTGTTTTTTTCAGGCAGAGAACGGATAAAACTGGTGGTCACTGATCAGCAAAACTCTGCACTGTACTCCTCCTATATTAATATAAAGCTGCTCCCCAGTCCCCACAATGATATAAGCAAGCACAAATATTTGCATCAACTCAACAATGAATAAACGGAGAGGACGCCAGCCACGTTCTCTCCCTAACATTTCCAATGCACGAGTGAAAATGGCGGCAATGCGCGGCTGCTTATATAGAATCCGAATCTCGCGAGAATCCGACAGCGGGATGATGACGTTCGGGCGCGCTCGGGTTAACCGAGCCATACGGGAGAATCCAAGTATGGCTCGGACCCGTGTAAAAAGGGTGAAGTTCGGGGGGGTTCAGTTTCCGAGAAACCGAACCCGCTCATCAGTAGTAATTACCCGTGTCAGGGCTTGTTAGAAGGGCCCAGTGGAGGCCCAGTCTGCCATCTTTCCCCCACACACACACTTCTTACCTATCATTGGCTGCAACCTCTCTCCCTAGCTCAGCCCACCTGGGCAGTGTACATCGTTTTTTCATATTTCTTTGTATGGGGGCGTGGTCATGACACCATGATTAAACCATGCCCCATATGGCATCGGGGCCCGGACAATCTCTTTACAGCCCTGGATGCACTACGCATATCAGCTGCAGGTGTGCTAGCTCCTAATTAGTGTATTTTAATGTAAACTAAAATGCTCAATTTAGGGGAGAAATTAGTGTGATTTAGAGGTGATGAAGAGTGCCATTGCTGGCTTTCCAAAATTATTTTATTGGGCCTGATATAGAAGTGTACACAATGCAACTGTTCGTGCAGCCAAGCGATTATTTGCTTGATGGGGGCATTGATTACCCTCCTACATCTGACATCTGCTGTATTGTTGACACAGTCACTGATTGGCTGGTTTTGCCAAATGCCAAATCTCATTAGTTTCTCCAGTTCTAATTTAATGAGCAAAAATAAAGGCATTCAATTCATGTTTGGTCACCACAGTGTGGCATAATGTGCACTAAGGGCACTACAGAGTGGTATAATGTGAACTAAAGGCACTACAAAGTGACATAATGTGATCTTAGGGGCACTACAGTGCAGTATAATGTTATCTAAGGGGCACTACATTGTTGCATAATGTGTACTAAGGGCACTACAAAGTGGTATAATGTGAACTGAGGGGGTTACTACAAAGGGACATAATGTGAACTAAGAGGCACTACAAAGTGGCATAATATGAAATAAGTGCACTACCAAGCGGCATAATGTTACCTAAGGGGCACTACAAAGTGGTATAATGTGAACTAAGGGGCACTACAGTGTGGCATAATGTGTTCTAGGGGGCACCACACTATAGTATAATGTGTGCAAAGGGCATTACAAAGTGGTATTATGTGAACTAAGGGCACTACAAAGTGATATAATGTGCACTAAGGGGCACTACAGAATGGCAAAATGTGATCTAAGGGACACTAGAGTGTGGCAGAATGTGATCTAAGGGACACTACAGCGAGGCATAATGTGTACTAAAGTCACTACAAAGTTGCAGAACGTAAACGAAGGGGGGTACTACAAAGTGGTATAACGTGAATTAAGGGCACTGTAAAATTAAAATCTCTCTTTATAGAAAGACAAACATTGTGGTGTGCCTTGGCAACTTTAGCATCTTGTTCATGAGTTTAAAGAGGTTGAAATTCTTTGAAGCAGTTTTACACTTCTCATGTATTTTTGTGAGTGGGGAAAATGTCAGGTTTTTAATTGCGGAGAAATAAAAGTTTCACTGTATTTACTGACCCTTATAACCCTGAGAGTAATAAAGCTGAATGTTCACTTAATCTGTAAAAAAAAAACAAAACCCTGTTGCTAATATTAACATATTTATTTCAGGTAAACAACATCTGAAATGTGGCCTGCGGGAAGTATATAGGTTGCAGAGTATCAGTCAGGGCCACTTTGGTCATACAAAAATATATGTTGCAACTGGAGCATAGTGTATTACTATTGGAACAAAATGTTCAGTGTAATTTGGTGTTTTTCTGTAAAACCTATCCAAATCTACTCCTGGGACAAAGACTACGGTTGTCAGCAGAGTCTGATGACACAGGATAAAGTCCTAAACTATACTGTATGTCTCATGAAGCAAATATGCAGAATCCCTGCTTAGTGAGAGTGTTATAGATAGGAAGTCCTTGTTCGGCGGCCGAGCGTGATGGCGGCAGAACTCGTATGTTTTTTTTAAAGGGGCAATCACGTACAAGGCTAAACCATGCCTTGTAAATGATTGCACCTTTAAAAAAACGTCCGGACTTTATTACATCCCGGCCCATGTGTTATATCATGCTACATCGTGCAAGTGTTTTGTTTAGGTTTACATCTGTCCAGTTTATTATGAAGTTGTACTAATATTGTATACGTGCATGTGCACTGCCCACAGTGCAGTGCAGACAAACAATGGTAGTTGCTCGGTCATTCCTGGAGATAATTATGTATCAGGTGCTGGAAAGGGGGAGGGGTCCCAGACAAACAACAGACAGAGAGGGGTGGGGGTGCAAATCCCCACCCCTAAATTTCCCTTCAGCACACTAAAAATTACCTGTAACCATACCTGAACCTATCTGGTAATAGAAATTCAGAGAATTAGTCACACATGTTTGCAAACGCATGTTTAAGCTGCTGAGCCACTTCACGGCTTCTCTGATATCAGCAGTCCTAACACTACATGATAGCAGTGCCCACATAGGGCCAAGTAATTTGTCACAGTAGGCCTCATGATAAAGGCTATTACGAAAACACATCCAGACAGAGAGCTAACTTACCCAGGAGCCACCCCCAGGATCTCCCATTGGCACTACAAGGAACAGCATGCCTTCCAAATACTGCTCCCACGGTGGACCCGCACCAGAAGACAGATCAGATCAGAAAGCAGACCCCGCTGGGCCGAGATCTTATTAGATCATATTGCTAAATTTACGTAAATATATTTATTTCCGCTTTCTGAATTTGGTATCCGGATGATAGGTCGACAGTGTTTAAGTCGACAGCCAATAGGTCGACACCACATGGCCGACGTACATTAGGGCAACAGGGTCAAAAGGTCAACAGGCAAAAGGTAGACAGTGCTTAAGGTCAGCAGGTACAAAAGGTCGACAGGCTCAAAGGGTTGACATAGCAATGGCTGACACATATTGTCGACACATTTTTTGGTGGGGTTTCACATGTTTATCAACTTTTGCTTCATTTACCATCCACCCGGACTACGATTGGGAATAGTGACCCGTGCCAAGGACAGTGGTGGCGGAGCGAGTCACTTTGCACGAAACAAGGTGAGCAAAGCAAGCCCGCAAGGGTATACATTTACACTAATTGTGGTCACATATAATTAAACATTTCCATATCAATCTTTTAACCGTGTTGACCTTTTGTACCTGATGACCTTTCTACTGTCTACCGTTTCCATGTCAACCTTATGACTTAGTTGACCTTTTGACCCTGTCATCCTAATGCATGTCTTCCATATGGAGTTGGCCTAATGACTGTCTGTCTAGTAGCTCTTCTATACCAAACCCCTGAATTTTGCGCAATTATTTTATTACACGCGGATTGTGACCCTAATGGTTATAGGAAGTGTTGAGACATTTCCCTACTGAGGAAAAACTGTTATAGGGGCTAATTCGGACCTGGTCGCTGCTGTGCTTTTTCGCACAGCGAGCGATCAGGTATCAGGTCTTAACTGCGCATGCACTGCAATGCACAGGCGCGATGGTCCGCAGCGATGGAGAGCGCCGGTCGGCGAGGAGATGGTGCGAAAAATCCGATCACACCAGCGATCGCAAGGAGATTGACAGGAAGAGGGCGTTTGTGGGTGTCAACTGACCGTTTTCTGGTAGTGTTTGGAAAAATGCAGGCGTGTCCAAGCGTTTGCAGGGCGGGTGTCTGATGTCAATTCCGGTCCAGGACAGGCTGATGTGATCGCAGCGGCTAAGTGAGTCCTGGGCTGCGCAGAGATTGCACAAAAATAGGATTTTAATACCTACCGGTAAATCCTTTTCTCTTAGTCCGTAGAGGATGCTGGGGTAACCATAAGAACCATGGGGTATAGACAGGATCCGCAGGAGACATGGGCACTTTAAGACTTTGAATGGGTGTGAACTGGCTCCTCCCTTTATGCCCCTCCTCCAGACTCCAGTTATAGGAACTGTGCCCAGGGAGACGGACATTTCGAGGAAAGGAATTACTGTTAAACTAAGGTGAGATACATACCAACTCACACCGCAAACACGCCATGCAACATGGCATTCAACAGAACTCAAGCCAACGGCATGAACAATGTCAGCAACAGGCTGACTATAACCACAACACAACCTGTGTGTAACCATAACTAATAACTGCAGATACAGTACGCACTGGGACGGGTGCCCAGCATCCTCTACGGACTAAGAGAAAAGGATTTACCGGTAGGTATTAAAATCCTATTTTCTCATACGTCCTAGAGGATGCTGGGGTAACCATAAGAACCATGGGGTTATACCAAAGCTCTAGAACGGGCGGGAGAGTGCGGATGACACTGCAGCACCGATTGACCAAACATGAGGTCCTCCTCGGCCAGGGTATCAAACTTGTAAAACTTAGCAAAAGTGTTTGAACCCGACCAAGTAGCTGCTCGGCAAAGTTGTAACGCCGAGACCCCCCGGGCAGCCGCCCAGGACGCGCCCACCTTCCTAGTAGAATAGGCCTTCACCGATTTCGGTAACGGCAATCCAGCCGTAGAATGAGCCCGCTGAATCGTAGCACAAATCCAGCGTGCAATAGTCTGCTTGGAAGCAGGAGCCCCAATCGTGTTGGGATCATACAGGACAAACAGAGCCTCCGTTTTCCTAATCTGAGCCGTTCTGGCGACATAAATTTTTAAAGCTCTGACCACATCGAGAGACTTCGACTCCACTAAGACGTCAGTAGCCACTGGCACCACAATAGTTTGGTTCATGTGGAACGACGACACCACCTTCGGCAGATATTGTTGACGAGTCCTCAACTCTGCTCTATCTTCATGGAAGATCAAATAAGTGGTAATTCTTGATACACGCACGGCCTTTGCTGTAACAGATCCTCTCGTAGAGGAAGGGGCCAGGGATCTCCTATGAGTAATTCCTGAAGATCTGGATACCAAGCCCTCCTTGGCCAGTCTGGAACAATGAGGATCGCCTGAACCTTTGTTCTTCTGATGATCTTTAGTACTTTCGGAATGAGAGGAATCGGAGGGAATACATACACCGACTGAAACACCCATGGTGTTACTAGGGCGTCCACTGCTATTGCTTGAGGGTCCCGCGACCTGGAACAATATCTCTGAAGTTTCTTGTTGAGACGAGAGGCCATCATGTCTATTTGAGGAACTCCCCAAAGACTTGTCACTTCTGTGAAGACCTCTTGATGAAGACCCCACTCCCCTGGATGGAGATCGTGTCTGCTGAGGAAGTCTGCTTCCCAGTTGTCCACTCCTGGAATGATGGCTGACTGAGTGCTTGTATGTTTTTACGCCCAACGGAGAACTTTCGTGGCCTCTGCCATTGCTGCTCTGCTTTTTGTTCCGCCCTGGCGGTTTATGTACGCTACTGCTGTTACATTGTCCAATTGAATCAGGACGGGAAGATTGCGCAGAAGATGTTCCGCTTGAAGAAGGCCGTTGTAAATGGCCCTTAACTCCAGAACGTTTATGTGTAGACAAGTTTCTTGGCTTGACCATCTTCCCTGGAAGTTTTCCCCCTGTGTGACTGCACCCCAGCCTCTGAGACTCGCATCCGTGGTTACTAGGATCCAGTCCTGGATCCCGAACCTGCGTCCCTCTAGGAGGTGAGAGCTGTTCAGCCACCACAGGAGCGAGATTCTGGTCTTGGAAGACAGAATTATCCTTCGGTGCATGTGAAGGTGGGATCCGGACCACTTGTCCATCAGATACCACTGAAACACCCTGGCATGGAATCTGCCAAACTGAATGGCCTCGTAAGCCGCCACCATTTTCCCCAGCAACCGAGTGCATTGATGGATTGACACCCTTGCCAGTTTCAGAATTTGTTTGACCAGGTTCTGAATTTCCTGAGCCTTTTCCACTGGAAGAAAAACTCTCTGTAATTCTGTGTCCAGAATCATTCCCAGAAAGGACAGCTGCGTCGTCGACACCAACTGTGATTTCGGCAAGTTTAGGAGCCAACCATGTTGTTGCAGAACTGTCAGGGAGATCGCCATGTCCTGCAGCAATTTGTCCCTGGATCTCGCCTTTATCAGGAGATCGTCCAAATACGGGATAATTGTGATTCCTCGCTTGCGCAGGAGAACCATCATTTCCGCCATTACTTTGGTGAAAACCCTCGGAGCCGTGGACAGACCAAACGGCAACGTTTGAAATTGGCAATGACAATCCTGAACTGCAAACCTCAGGTAAGCCTGATGCGGAGGATAGATGGGAACATGCAAGTAGGCATCTTTTATATCCACCGACACCATAAAATCCCCTTCCTCCAGACTGGAGATCACTGCCCGGAGAGATTCCATCTTGAATTTGAATTTTCTTAGGTAGAAATTGAGGGATTTCAGATTGGTCTGACCGAGCCGTCCGTCTTCGGGACCACGAATAGGCTCGAATAAAACCCTTTTCCCTGTTGTGACGGGGGAACCTTGATAATGACCTGATTTTGACACAACTATTGTATTGCGTCGTGTACCACCTCCCTGTCCGGAAGAGAAGCTGGTAAGGCCGATTTGAAAAATCGGCGAGGGGGAACGTCTTGAAACTCTAGTTTGTACCCCTGTGACACTATTTAGAAAACCCATGTGTCCAGGGCCGAACGAACCCAGAACTGACTGAAGAGTTTGAGACGTGCTCCCACCCGTGCGGAGTCCCAGCGTCATGCGGTGGATTTGTCAGAAACCGGGGAGGACTTCTGCTCCTGGGAACCAGCCACTGCCGGTGATCTTTTACCTTTTCCCCTTCCTCTATTAGCAAGGAAGGAAGAACCTCGGCCTTTCTTGTATTTATTGGGCCGAAAGGACTGCATCTGATAGTGGTGTGTTTTCTTTTGTTGTGCAGGAACATAAGGTAAAAAGGATGACTTACCCGCGGTAGCCGTAGATACCAAATCAGCGAGACCGTCACCAAACAAGACACCACCTTTATATGGTAGAGACTCCATATTTCTCTTAGAATCAGCATCAGCATTCCATTGATGAATCCACAATGCTCTCCTAGCTGAGACTGCCATGGCATTGGCTTTCGAACCCAAAAGGCCGATATCCCTCGCAGCTTCCTTTAGGTAGGCTGCAGCGTCCCTGATATGACCTAGTGTCAAGAGAACGCTATCCCTATCCAGGGTATCTATCTCAGAAGACAAGCTATCAGCCCATTTTTCGATAGCACTACTCACCCATGCAGATGCAATGGCGGGCCTGAGCAGCGTACCTGTGGTGACATAAATGGATTTCAATGTAGTTTCCTGCCTTCGATCCGCAGGATCCTTAAGGGCTGCCGTGTCAGGGGACGGAAGAGCCACCTTTTTGGACAGCCGTGCTAGAGCCTTGTCCACAATGGAGGATGACTCCCACTGTTCCCTACCCCCCGAGGGAAACGGATACGCCATCTGAATCCTTTTGGGAATCTGAATCTTTTTGTCAGGATTTTCCCAAACCTTTTCAAATAGAGCGTTCAGTTAATAAGAGGGAGGAAACGTTACCTCAGGTTTCTTTCCCTTATACATACAGACCCTTTTATCAGGAACAAGAGGGTCTTCCGAGATATGTAATACGTCTTTTATCGCCACAATCATGTACCGAATGCTCTTTGCCAATTTTGGATCTAATCTGGTATCACTGTAGTCGACACTGGAGTCAGAGTCCGTGTCGGTATCTGTGTCTGCCAACTGAGCAAACGATCGCTTTTGTGACCCCGAGGGGGTCTGGACTTGTAACAACACATCCTCCACAGATTTTGTCCATACCTGGTTCTGAGACTCAGATTTATCCAATCTCTTATTAATAAGAGCCACATTTGCATTCAAAGCATTCAACACTTTTACCCAATCAGGAGTCGGCGGTGCCGACAGGGTCACTCCCACAGCCGTTTGTGTCCCTAACACAGTCTCCTCCTGGGAAGAGCACTCTGCCTCAGACATGCCGACACACGTGTATTCACCACTCACAAACACACTGGGCATATAGGGGACAGACCCACCTAAAGTCTGACAGAGAGACACAGAGGGAGTTTGCCAGCCCACAACCCAGCGCTTCACCAACGGTTCTGACCACACTAGACAATGCCTCAGACCTGCAGTGCTTTTATAACACACATATATTGCACCAAATTTACTGTGCCCCCCCCCCCCCCGTTTTTCACCCTGATACTTATGCAGCAGTGTGAGGAAGGACCAGCGTCTCTGCAGCCTGTTGTAGAGAAAATGGCGCTGTTGTGAGATGTGAGGGCTAAGCTCCGCCCCCATAATGGCGCGCTTCAGTCCCGCTATTTTTAAATAAATATTTATACTGGCGGGGGTTAGGACAGTGCCCCGGGCACTATGTCCCCTATAGCCAGTCTCCTTTGAGGTTTATATGCTGGCCAGGGTGCCCGCCCCCCCCCCCCCCCCCCCCCCAGCGCCCTGCACCCTGTAGTGCCGCTGTGTATTGGGAGCATGGCGCGCAGCGTGCGATTGCTGTGCGGTACCTCAGAAGCCGTCACTGAAGTCTTCTTTGCTTCTTCTACTCACCTGTCTTCTGACTTCTGGCTCTGCAAGGGGGGTGACGGCCGGCCTCTGGGAATGAGCATCTAGGCGTACCTAGCGATCAGACCCTCAGGAGCTAATGGTGTCCAGTAGCCAAGAAGCAGATCCTTTAAACTCACTAGAAGTAGGTCTGACTTCTCTCCCCTAAGTCCCACGAAGCAGGGAGACTGTTGCCAGCAGGTCTCCCTGAAAATAAAAAACCTAACAAAAGTCTTTTCCCGAGAAACTCTGTAGAGCTCCTCAGTGTGCATCCAGTCTGCCTGGGCACAATTCTAAAACTGGAGTCTGGAGGAGGGGCATAGAGGGAGGAGCCAGTTCACACCCATTCAAAGTCTTAAAGTGACCATGTCTCCTGCGGATCCAGTCTATACCCCATGGTTCTTATGGTTACCCCAGCATCCTCTAGGAGGTATGAGAAATCTTTTTGTGCAGCTCTGCTACACATGCGTTCGCACACTTGCAAAGCTAAAATACACTCCCCCCGTAGGCGGCGACTATCCGATCGCAGGGCTGCAAAAATCTCTGCCCAGTGATCAGGTCTGAATTGGCCCCATAGAACAAAAACATGAAGTGAAAGTTTCCTTTACAGTAAGGAAACTTTCAGGGATGGGGAAGAGAAAACAAGGAAAGACAGAACAATAATAGATACTGTAGCATTAAGTCGGTCCGGTGACATTATCAGGCCAAATCCCATCTTATCTGACTGGGGCTGATGCAGAGACAGATCTTGTGCTTCAGTGCCATAGGCAACTGAGTGGCCTATTCATGAAGCAGTGAAAAGTGTGTAGTTGCCATGGCAACCAATCAGCATTGAAGTAACATTTTAATTTGCATACTATACAATTATACATAGCAGCTGATTGGTTGCCATGGGCAACTTCTCCACTGACTCACCTCTCCACTCTTTTCACTGTTTAATGAATAGACCTCTCTGTCACATCTTCATTTGTGGCTGTCAGGGCGTAAATGGGTGGTAACGGGGGGATCGCTTATTTGCGTTTAGTGAGGGCGCTCACTAATTGTGAGTGATGCAGAGTTGTGTGTAAACTAAACTACACTTGTTTTAAGACAGATTTCTTGAGCAGGGCGGTATTAATCCATGGTGGATCCCTTAGGCTTTCACATGCTTCAGGCCCCCTCCGTTACTTTAATCTTTTACCCCACTCCAGCTGATGTTTGGGAAGCAGCCATTATGCCATCATTTACACTTTCAGTATTCACATGGACAACACTAATACTTATATCAAATACAGTATGCTGACCTCTCTCTTTTTAAATAGCGCTGGCGCGCTATTGGTCCTCGGTGTAAAATGCCTTTAACCATTGGAGCCCTAGGAAGCAGGTAACAGTTCCTCGGAAAAACAAATTGACGGGTCCCCTAGCTTCAGCCTACTCAGCCTTATGGATAATACGGCCCTGAACTTGAGCCAAGAATTTGGCTGACACAACTGAGCATTCATAGATGTGTCAATCGGCACAGGGTAAGTACTGTAGGTGCACCAACATACCAGCTAAAAAAATTTTTTTGTATTAATTCTACAGAAAATTGTTATTTCATTTTTATTTAAATTGTTAAGAAACTACCTTATAAACTTTTTTTTATTATATATTCTTATGAGACCTCAAGAAAGACTATTCTAGCAAATGATAATTTACGCTGTTGAGATAATTTTACCCTGTTGAACTTTTGACCCTGTTGACCTTTTACATGTCGACCATTTGGTGTCGACCTACTGACTATCTTTTTAGTATAGATCTATCATACCGTCACACCTACAGTTTCTCTAGTAACTAGGCTTTGAATAATGACAACATAACTGTGTGAAGTATTGCTCCTAGTAAGTGTGAATACACTGAGCCCTTGTTTCATCTACTGGAGGGCAGAAGAAGGTCATTGAGAATAAAACATTCTTCTTATTTTTTTTGTTTTTATTTCTCTGTAGTTTTTGGTGCATTCCTTCCTCTGTGGGTGTGGTCTGTGGATTGTGTTTCTCTCTTTGTTCCAGAGATAAAATGAGGAAAAGGTCCATGGGTAAGAAGAAGAGGGGAAAAGCGAGTTTGCTTTACTAACCCACACAAGACCTGACCTTCCTTTTGCCCTCACAGGACATGAGCGCCGTTGTGCACCAGTAAATATTGTTGGATACCGCTGGACATTAGGAAGCTCTTACCAGGTTAGACACAGCTGTTTTCTGGGTCTCAGTTCTTCTGAATTATCTTGACTATTGCCTGTTTGCAGCTCTGTGCAAATCTCCACTGTAGAGGTGATGCCTGGTCCGATGTGCTCCTTATACCTGCAGTCATGTGATCACTGCTGGATATGGTGGTGGGCTGTTCTGATCAGGCTGCCTATATAAACCTCACTCTGGCTAAGGGAAGTTGTCAGGGTATAAGATCTCACTCTCCTAGTCTCCAGCATTCCTGAATGTTCTATTGGTGATTCCTGTGTAGACCCCAGCTTGTTCCTGACCTTACTCCAGTGTTATCCCTTCGATATGGTCTGGATGGCTTATTGTTGACCTCAGTTATTACCTTCTTTGGCATTCCTTCTCCATTACCAGACCTGGTTTGCTGACTCATTGGTTTTCCACTTGGAACCAGCTTAGGGGTCGACCACCTGTATTCTAGGAGCAGCTAGTTACGGGTGTTGTTGGTGAAGACCACCAGTATGTTACACTCCGCGTCGCCGTGATTGGTTGGACCGATCCTAGTGGATAGGTAGAGTTTGCATTTCAGTCAAGAACCGTGACATAGATAAACAGTCCACAGCTTCCTATGTGACCCACATACTGTTAGGCTTCAACACACAGGTGGATACCCATGTACTCTCCGGTAGAACTGGTTGGTATTATCCAACATTCGTTACTCACCAATTTTACCTCTTTTTATTATTGAATTTAACTTCCGGGAATTAAATTTGCTCTTAATTTCAAAATCAGCTAGTGCAGTATTGCATAGACAAGCAAAATTGGACAGAATATGATATTTCTTGGAAAATAAGAGGTTAGCTTCTACACATTTTTCTCATAAGCATTTAGATATGGTCAAGATGTTTGTCCAGTGCAGTTAACCATTAGAGACCAGGATGGTGCCAGTTCTGTTCCAGACTAATCCTCCGCTATTAATCTCTGGGTTTGTCCTACACCTCCCTTCAGTATGATTCTGCTGTTCCCACTCTTTATTCTTTTACTAAAATATGACAAAAATTAAACTTACAATCCATTTAATACAGTTGTAAGTTGAAAGTAATGTGGGCCATACATCAGCTGGGTGACTCCCCGATACCAGCAGGCGATCAGAAATGCAGATTGATGGACATTGATGTTTGGTGACCCTTCTGTGAATCTGAAAATTCATTATGTTAAAAATCCCAGACTTGCGGATCCCGATCATTTTTGGTTGTAATTGGCGAATCAAGGATTTCCAACATGTTAGATTTCTCTTATTCCCGGGCCTTGGATTTCTCTGATCCCTTGACACAAGTCATAGGGAGAACAGGGAATTGCCCTGATACTTTGCTGATGTATGAGCCCGTTTAAGCACAAACAGCTTGGTTACATGGAAAAATGGAGATGTTTAATACAGCAGTTATTCAGGTTTCTTGAGGTTGAGCCATTAGTAATCATTACCCCTCTGTTTCTGACTATTTTAACATAATTCAATTACATATAACACCTTGCTGTGGAGATACAACATTTTCTGTACCAATCAATTTCCTTTCTTAGAAAGAACAGTCACAGTTGTGAACAGAATTTTATGTCTCCTGTATCTAAGTGGTTGATTCCGAACTTGATTTGAGTTAACTCCTTGGACTACCTGAGATACTGGGTCAGTGGGTCCATTTTTAATGAATTGACTCTCATATGTTTTATTCCTGGCTAAAACAGATGTTGTTTAAAACATGCCCTATGAGTAAATAAACTGTATCTTAAAAGGTACTTTTGGGAATTTGCTGTTATTTTTTTTTTACATATTATTGTAAATCAGAAATATTATTGGATAGTTTTCTATTTGCAGATATATATTTCTTTACAGATATTTTTGGTTGTTTTTGAAAGTAAATATGTGCCTCGCTAACTATTTATACAGGTGTCAGTTTCATACACGGACATAAGTGCTAAGTATACAAGCTCCATCCGAAAATGTAAACTATAATAACCCTCGCCTAAGTCATCCTAAATTGTGGTACTGATATTGTAAAAATGTAATTAGTTGTGCGATATTTAAACACATTTTGCTGTCATAATATTAAGGGGGATATTTATCAAAGCTAGGAGGTAGATAAATTGGGTCATTCCGACCCGATCGCTCGCTGCAGTTGTTCGCAGCGCAGCGATTGGGACGGAACTGTGCATGCACCAGCGCCGCAGTGTGCCGACGCATGCCGGACGGCCTAAGGCCGTCGTTCCCTTGTGATCGCCTCTGCCGCGGTCGCTGGGCGGGAGGGGGCGGCATGGCGGCGTTTGGCCACTATTTTGGGGGCATGGTCCAGCCAACGCAGGCGTGGCCGGACTGTGCGGGGAGCGGGCCGCAGTGGCTGTGTGATGTCACACTCAGCCGCTGCGACCAGGGGCAGTGATGAGTAACTTCTGGTCAGCCGCAGGAGCTGCGCTGGCCGGGAGTTACTCAACAAGTACAAAAGCATCGCCGCTGTTCGATGCTTTTGTACTTGTGTGGGGGATGGGGGGGCCGGACAGATATGCGGGGCGGGCTAGCCCTGTGCTGGGCGTCCCCCCACATGTCTGTGAACATGATCGTAGCTGTGCTAAAGCTACGATCAACTCGGAATGACCCCCAAAGTACCAATCAATCAGCTCCTAACTGTCATTTTTCAAACACAGCCTGTAACATGGCAGTTTTATAAGCTGATTGGTTGGTACTTTTTTTTCTCCACATTATCACTCTCCAAATCTTAGTAACATGACAGAAGTTGATTGTTTAGTAATTTATCTCTCTTCTCTTTATCTCTTGCCCAGCTTTGATAAATATCCCCTAGTTGTTCAGGAATAGGTAAAAGAGGAGAAAAGTTTGCACAGGAGGTTTTCAAAGTGTGTTATATATGACACTGGTTGGGGCTGCGTTACCGGTGGGCGGGATCCAGGTGGTCAGCATCCCGACGGGGTGCGCAATGAAGTCCCTTGCGGGCTCGCTGCTCCCACTCTATGGGTGTTGTGGACACCCACGAGAGGGAATAGTCCCTGTTAGTTGGCATGCCGACTGTGGGGATTTTCAGGGGTCGGATGGTCACATGACTACATCCCGTTACACACTGCTCCCCGTAAAGAGTAATAACACTTGGAGTTTGTCATCATTTAAACTAGGGAGGTACTCACAAGAATGAGGTACACGTACAGCAATTTCTCAAGGGAGATGAGTTTTCTAGAATGAGGCACAATCTTTATGCAGTGTAACATAAATATAACTTTTATTTATTAATACTGCTAATATAAAAACCTTAAGTAGTTTCAAAGTGAAAAATCTAAACCGTAAAAAAAAAAACCGGGATCTGGTCAGGATCCTGGCGTTTGGATCGCAATGCCGGCGCCGGAATCCCGAATGCGGGGATCCCAAACAAAGGAATGCCAGGACTGCAGAGAGGAAAGATGCGGGGGAGGGAGGGGGGGGGGGGTTATGTTTAGGCTGCAGGGGGGGTTAGTGTTAGGCTATGGGGGGGTTAGGGTTAGGCTGCAGGGGGTAGGGTTAGGCTGCGGGGGAGGGTTAGGGTTAGGCACCACCTTGGTGGGTTGGGCTGCAGGGTAGGGGGGTTAGGAATAAGCTGTGGCACCACCCGAGGAGGCAGCAGGGGGAGTGGGGGGGGGGGGAGTCAGGATGCGGTAAGGAGAGTTAGGGAGGTTAGGGTTTAGGGGTAGCATAGTTACCTGATAGGTGTCGCGATCCTGAGCATAGGGATGCCGTTGTCGGTATTCTGACTGCCGGCATCCCAATCGCTGGGATCCTGATACCATCCCTAAATTAACATGTCTTATGGTTGGATATATGTTTCAAGTGCCCCTGTTCTGGGAATAATAAAACACTTTTAGTCCTGCCGCCATTAATGGCTGTAATTACTGATTTGATGCAATGTATGGTTAATATAGAAACTGCAGCACTACAAGGGTGAAGAACTTTGTACAAAAACAAAGTCCCATTATTTTGTATGTTAAAGTTTTCCTGGCTTACTAAATGGTTCCCAAACTGTGTACCTAGGCACCCTGGGGTACTGTGAGGCTCTTGTAGGGGTGCCTCGGATTGGTAGTCCGGGACCAAATCAATGTTTTTTATGGTCAGACTGACAAACAAAACCAGTGCTCTTGGATGCCAATCAAAAAATGTGGACAATCAGAAGCACAACTGCAGACCACCACATAACTGGACCGAAGGATGGCAGGCAGGCATAATTTGCTTAATTCGATATTTTTTTTCCAGATTAACCAATAAAAACATTTAGCCCAGGGGTGTCGTGAAAAGAAAAGCAGATACTCTAAGGCACGTGATTCAAGAAAGTTTGGGAACCACTGGGTTAAATAATAGAATTCCCCTTAATTGAATTAAAGTGCCTTGTTTAAAAACAAATGCTTAATAGAACAACTTTAAAAAATGACAGCCGTCATTAATTATAGGTTAATATTCATGCGGTTAGAAATGTGTCAGATGAAATACAATGGTAATTAGAAAATATTCTCTTTAAGTAATTTGCAGAAGCAAAAGGAAAGATAGAAAGAAAGAAAGAAAGAAAGAAAGAAAGAAAGAAAGTAAGAAAGAAAGAAAAAGAAAAAGAAAGAAAGAATCCATAAATAAATCCATAAATAAAGAAATATCCTAGAACTGATATTCTGTGAAACTTTCCAGCCATGAAATCTGGTCTCAGACATGATATGTTTTGCACCGTGAATGGGTTCCGTTATAAACATTTAACCACTCAGCTCATAGTCAAAATATGTTTTGGGGATGTTCTGAGGATCTGGATGTAACAGAGTTCACAAATCTCACTGCCAATAATGAGGCTGCAAAGCTCCTTAACTTTGGTGAACTTTTATTTTTTGGTCTAGTTTTTCCACGGATAAAACATTCCATGTTCCTGGATGTAAGTGTAATGTAAGTCAGACACTGGCTGCTATTCAGGCACTAGGGTGGGTGTATCACAACTCTGGAAAGCAAATTAAAATCTTTTCAAATAAGGCTGGGGACAAGTTACAGCATCCTTATATTAACCCTGTTCCGGCCTTGCAGATATTTATATGTTTTCTCCTGTTCTAGGCAAACTGATCAGCCTTTTATCAGCAGAAACACATACAGGTGTTTATTTATGAGGCATTTAAACATTAAAAATAGAATTTAATTCATTAAATAAATAATTCACTACTGTGCAGAATAGTAATACAGATCTAGGCCATCTGCATCTTGTCAGCTTTTGTGAGACTAAAAGTCCCAGCTGGACTTTCTAGCATTTGAAGATTTCTTGGTGCGGTTGGGTTGTGCTGGTCCGTGCACTGGACTCGAACCTTAGGAATGTTATGGAACCACCTGATAAGGTCACCTGGTCATGGTAGGTGGGCCCATATTTTTTGATGTTTAGAACAGGCGCAAACTGTGAATTTTTGTATATAGTGCATGCACAAAAGCAAATGTACACATTTTTGCAGTCCAACTCCCATTCTGACTTGGCCAGATTTGTCTTTCAGTGAAACTGGGTGGTGACAATCCGATCACATGTAACCGCCCTGACTTGTGGGAGTGTCATGGATGTGTAGCTATAGATCTGTGTGATTCGTCTACATGGGGAAGGGAAGACTGTTTATGACATATCTCATGTGCTCATACTAATGTGGACGGTTGCTGCAGGCAGCGTAAAATCTGTCGGCGGCTTATGAACTAGCGCATTTGTTGAATGGAATCTCACATTACCATAAGGTAGTAAATCAAGCTACAGTCACTTTGCCAGGAATAACTCTGGACTCGGCCATGGTCAAGATCCATGGACAAACAGCCAGGACCCCGGTCCCCCTGGCAATATCCTAGGTCAGAGGCTTGGTCTACAAGGGGTATAAGTAACACTTTCAGCATTAATTAGTGAGATGAAGTATGATCTATAAGGGCATGGCACAACCATGTGCCACACAGATATAGCCACCATATGTAACACCCCAATCTGACCTTTAGTGTGGAATATCTCACTGTTCTAGTTGTACCTGTTTCTTCTTCTTTCCCACACCACAGCAGAGAGGCAGGTGGCCCGTTAAACCCCAACACAACAACGGACACATCAGATTAAATAACATCTGTTTTGTTTATCTGGAACTCTTTCACAGTTAATTTCCTGGATCTGCCGCCATGTTGATTGTGTGCTGGGCTGCCGGGAGATTGATTACTTGCTTTGGTCTCCGCAGGCTACACACTACAGTATTTGTCGCCTGGTCAGCAGTCGGGTCTCCTAGTTTTTTAGCACGTTTAAAAACCAGGAGACCCGACAGGCATCCAGGATTGGGTGAGCGGGTCGGTTGGCAGAGGGTGCACACTTGTCCAGTGTTGGGCAAACCGGACGTTTGGGAGTCGCTATCTCCCGAGGATTAGACAAGTGTGTACCCAGCTTAACTGTCATTTTTCAAACTCAGCCTCTAACATGGCAGTTAGGAGCTGATTGGCTGGTTGACTGGTACTTTATCTCTTTTTAAGGCTTAGTACAGCTTCCCCTTATTCTGTACAACTACCTAAATAAAAAGAACAGAATTTAGGGGGACATTTACTAAGCAGCGATAAGAGCGGAAAAGTGAGCCAGTGGAGAAGTTGCCCCATCAACCAATCAGCAGCTCTGTATAATTTTATAGTATGCAAATTATAGATGTTATTTCAGTGCTGATTGGTTGCCATGGGCAACTTCTCCACGGGCTTACTTCTCCGCTCTTATCACTGCTTAGTAAATGTTCCCTTAAGTTTTGAAATAAAAAATATTCTTCTAATGAAAGCAGGAATCCTTTTATACTGTAGTCAGTTTGCACCTGTAGCGGGCGGTAGACATACAGAAGGAGGTAATCGAAGAGGTTTCACATGTGTAACTTTTTATGAGTATGTCATAATGAGGTCTCAGCAGTTTTAATAGATATAGTACAGACGTTAAAACAACACATTTTTCTGTGAGTTTTATATTGTGGGAAGCAAGTCAGCAAATGGTAACTGAGTAACAATATGAGTAATGTTATGTGCCATATGACTTAGATGGTGGAATATTGTGTTTTCCCCAAAAGATTTATTGGCGTCATTATAGAACACAGTGCCACAATAGCCTACTAGAAAGTATATTTACATCAGAGCCTTTTCTGGCTACCTCTGCTCTTTCCATTTCCCCCTTAGCTCGGGGAATAATTCACTAGAATAACACGCCTTAAGTAAAAGAACCATATTGTTTCCCTTAAATGGATAGAACATATAGGCATAATCTATTGCGCGTTAAAACGATGCATTCCATGCCCACACACAATAATACAATAAATAAGTGGCATCTACAATATTGCTTCTTGTAAGCATTACTATTTACAATGAAGTACAGGTTGAGTATCCCATATCCACATATTCCGAAATACGGAATATTCCGAAATACGGACTTTTTTGAGTGAGAATGAGATAGTGAAAACTTTGTTTTTTGATGGCTCAATGTACACAAACCTTATTTAATACACAAAGTTATTAAAAATATTGTATTAAATGACCTTCTGTCTGTGTGTATAAGGTGTATATGGAACATAAATGAATTGTGTGAATGTAGACACACTTTGTTTAATGCACAAAATTATAAAAAATATTGGCTAAAATGACCTTCAGGCTGTGTGTATAAGGTGTATATGTAACATAAATGCATTCTGTGCTTAGACTTAGGTCCCATCACCATGATATCTCATTATGGTATGCAATTATTCCAAACTACGGAAAAATCCCATATCCAAAATTCCTCTGGTCCCAAGCATTTTGGATAAGGGATACTCAACCTGTAGTATGTGTAGCAGCCATAACAGAAACATGGGAATCGGACAGTTCCAGTGTCGAACTGGGGCATGTAGGGCCCACTGGGCGGATGCAGTGGTAGGGGCCCATATTTAGGGGTGTGACCAGTCTACTGAGGGGGTGTGGCCTTCCACCTCATTGATTTGACTAACCATTAGAGAGTGCAACGTCTGGGCCCCTTCATAAATATATACAGTAAATTCAGCTGCTGCATGCATGATAATGTACCAGATTAATAACAGATTAATAACAGCAATGCACTGTAGAAAATACACCATAGTCTGGTATAAGGTAACATATGTATAATGTATAATTCAAGGGCACAGTCTGGAACCTGATCCTTAGAGCAGAAGGTGGGCCCCCAGGCAGTAGGACCCACCGGTGGTTTCCGCCGTACCCCTGTGGGCCAGTCCAAGCCTGGACAGTTCTAGGGTGTGAAACAAGTGCCATTAATAAATAAGTTCTGTCGAGCGGCTCACAGCACTATAAAAAGAGGGAAAAGGCAACGTAGGCGCTCAATAGACAAGGATATAAGAACGGCTGCTGGTTTTATAAATATGTAATTTATTCATAAAATATTCAATATAAGTGTGATATCACTTTAAAAATAATTCATACAACACAACATAGGAACATTAAAAATACTAGACACAAGTGTCCTTTTAGCTAAGGACTTGCTGGTTTTAATGCACAATAATAATAATATAAAATTAGTTAGAATGCATGCATAAGCCGGCTGTTAGTGGCCACAGGTGTTAGGGCAGCAAAGCTCAGTTTCATTAGTATTATTAATAAGGCAGTCTTAGCCAAAGGTGTAGCTAGGCGCCATGGTGCCCGGAGCAAGGGCATGTTTTGGTGCCCCCCTCCCCTATACTGAATACTGAATTGGGGGCCTAGACAACATGTGGTGGCATGTTACATTTGAAAATAAACAATATGTAAAAATCCTAAATTGGTGACAAAGGTGGTTGTAGACCTTGTGGAGCTCATGGCAATCTGATAATCTCCCAATACCTCAAATAAAAAAATGCCCCAAATGTGACCCCCCACAGACCCAAACCCATCCTAAACTCTCAATGAAAATACTGCATCAAAATTGCCCCCCCCCCCCCCCAAACACATACTATTTCATAGTCCCCAATGCCTTAACCCTAGAACTGATATCCCAGACCTGATAATCCCACTATGCTTCAATGAAAATAATGTCCCAGAATTACCCGAGGGGCAGAGAGAGGTGCTGCAACATCAATGTAGAGAGAAGTACTGCAGCAGCCGGGGCAGAGAGATGCCACAACAGCCTGGGCAGGACAGAAGTAACCCTGCTGCACAGCTACAAGGAGACTAGAGATGTGCACCAGAAATTTTTGTGTTTTGGTTTTGGATTTGGTTCCGCGGCCGTGTTTTGGATTCGGACACGTTTTGGCAAAACCTCCCTGAAATTTTTTTTGTTGGATTCGGGTGTATTTTGGATTCGGGTGTTTTTTTTCCCAAAACCCCTCAAAAACAGCTTAAATTATAGAATTTGGGGGTAATTTTGATCCCATAGTATTATTAACCTCAATAACCATAATTTCCACTCATTTCCAGTCTATTCTGAACACCTCACACCTCACAATATTATTTTTAGTCCTAAAATTTGCACCGATGTCGCTGGATGACTAAGCTAAGCGACCCAGGTGGCCGACACAAACACCTGGCCCATCTAGGAGTGGCACTGCAGTGTCAGACAGTATGGCACTGTGAAAAAAATTAGCCCCAAGCATCACATGATGCAGAGATAAACAAAAAAAAGAGGTGCAAGATGGAATTGTCCTTGGGCCCTCCCACCCAGTAGCGGATCTTGCCACGGGCAAGCAGGACTTTTGCCCGGGGCGCCGCCTTCCGGAGGGCACAGGCGCCATCCGGAGGGCGCCGCACCATGGCAAGATCCGCTGCTGCTGTGGTGCCCCCCGCTGCCGCTGTCCTGTGAAGGGAAACTAGACGCTATGCGTCTAGTTTCCCTTCGTGGGCTGCCCGCTGTGAAGGGAAACTAGACGCTACGCGTCTAGTTTCCCTTCCTGGAGAGGACCTTAACTGTAATGATGTGCGGTGCACGTTGACGTCATCGCGCACCGCACAGCAAAGGTCCTCTCCACGAAGGGAACTAGACGCTTAGCGTCTAGTTTTCCTTCATGGAGAGGACCTTTGCTGTGCGGTACGCGATGACGTCATCGCGCACCGCACATCCTACTACAGTACAGGGGGCGTAACTGACCACACCCCCTGTATGAAGCCACGCCCCGTAATGCCGCCCGGGGTGCAAGAAGCCCCGGGATCGGCCCTGCTCCCACCCACCCTTATGTTGTATAAACAGGACATGCACACTTTAACAAACCCATCATTTCAGCCACAGGGTCTGCCACACGACTGTGGCTGAAATGACTGGTTGGTTTGGGCCCCCACCAAAAAAGAAGCAATCAATCTCTCCTTGCACAAACTGGCTCTACAGAGGCAAGATGTCCACCTCCGATCATCGTCCGATTCATCACCCCTTTCACTGTGTACATCCCCCTCCTCACAGAGTATTAATTCGTCCCCACTGAAATCCACCATCTCAGGTCCCTGTGTACTTTCTGGCGGCAATTGCTGGTGAATGTCTCCACGGAGGAATTGATTATAATTAATTTTGATGAACATCATCTTCTCCACATTTTCTGGAAGTAACCTCGTACGCCGATTGCTGACAAGGTGACCAGCTGCATTAAACACTCTTTCGGTGTACACACTGGAGGGGGGGGGGGGGCAACTTAGGTAAAATAAAGCCAGTTTGTGCAAGGGCCTCCAAATTGCCTCTTTTTCTTGCCAGTATACGTACGGACTGTCTGACGTGCCTACTTGGATGCAGTCACTCATATAATCCTCCACCATTCTTTAAATGGTGACAGACTCATATGTAGTGACAGTAGACGACATGTCAGTAATCGTTGGCAGGTCCTTCAGTCCGGACCAGATGTCAGCACTCGCTCCAGACTGCCCTGCATCACCGCCAGCGGGTGGGCTCGGAATTCTTATCCTTTTCCTCGCAGCCCAGTTGCGGGAGAATGTGAAGGAGGAGCTGTTGACGGGTCACGTTCCGCTTGACTTGACAAGTGTCTCACCAGCAGGTCTTTGAACATGTGCAGACTTGTGTCTGCCGGAAAGAGAGATACAACGTAGGCTTTAAACCTAGGATCGAGCACAGTGGGCAAAATGTAGTGCTCTGATTTCAACAGATTGACCACCCGTGAATCCTGGTTAAGCGAATGAAGGGCTCCATCCACAAGTCCCACATGCCTAGCGGAATCGCTCCGTTTTAGCTCCTCCTTCAATCTCTCCAGCTGCTTCTGCAAAAGCCTGATGAGGGAAATGACCTGACTCAGGCTGGCAGTGTCTGAACTGACTTCACGTGTGGCAAGTTCAAAGGGTTGCAGAACCTTGCACAATGTTGAAATCATTCTCCACTGCGCTTGAGTCAGGTGCATTCCCCCTCCTTTGCCTATATCGTAGGCAGATGTATAGGCTTGAATGGCCTTTTGCTGCTCCTCCATCCTCTGAAGCATATAGAGGGTTGAATTCCACCTCGTTACCACCTCTTGCTTCAGATGATGGCGGGGCAGGTTCAGGAGTGTTTGCTGGTGCTCCACTCTTCGGCACGCGGTGGCTGAATGCCGAAAGTGGCCCGCAATTCTTCTGGCCACCGACAGCATCTCTTGCACGCCCCTGTCGTTTATTAAAAAATTCTGCACCACCAAATTCAATGTATGTGCAAAACATGGGACGTGCTGGAATTTGCGCACATGTAATGCAGGCACAATATTGCTGGCGTTGTCCGATGTCACAAATCCCCAGGAGAGTCCAATTGGGGTAAGCCATTCTGCGTTGATGTTCCTCAGTTTCCGTAAGAGGTTGTCAGCTGTGTGCCTCTTATGGAAAGCGGTGATACAAAGCGTAGCCTGCCTAGGAACGAGTTGGCGTTTGCGAGATGCTGCTACTGGTGCCGCCGCTGCTGTTCTTGCTGCGGGAGGCAATACTTCTACCCAGTGGGCTGTCACAGTCATATAGTCCTGAGTCTGCCCTGCTCCACTTGTCCACATGTCCGTGGTTAAGTGGACATTGGGTACAACTGCCTTTTTTAGGACACTGGTGACTCTTTTTCTGACGTCTGTGTACATTCTCGGTATCGCCTGCCTAGAGAAATGGAACCTAGATGGTATTTGGTACCGGGGACACAGTACCTCAGGCAATTCTCTAATTCCCTGTGAATTAACGGTGGATACCGGACAATATTTAACACCAACACAGCTGCCAAGACCTGAGTTATCCGCTTTGCAGCAGGATGACTGCTGTGATATTTCATCTTCCTCGCAAAGGACTGTAGGACAGTAAATTGCTTACTGGAAGTAGTACAAGTGGTCTTCCGACTTCCCCTCTGGGATGACAATCGACTCCCAGCAGCAACAACAGCAGCGCCAGCAGCAGTAGGCGTTACACTCAAGGATCCATCGGAGGAATCCCAGTTAGGAGAGGACTCGTCAGACTTGCCAGTGACATGGCCTGCAGGACTATTGGCGTTCCTGTCTAAGGAGGAAATTGACACTGAGGGAGTTGGTGGTGTGGTTTGCAGGAGCTTGGGTACAAGAGGAAGGGATTTAGTTGTCAGTGGACTGCTTCCGCTGTCACCCAAAGTTTTTGAACTTGTCAATGACTTCTGATGAATGCGCTCCAGGTGACGTATAAGGGAGGATGTTCCTAGGTGGTTAACGTTCTTACCCCTACTTATTACAGCTTGACAAAGGCAACACACGGCTTGACACCTGTTGTCCACATTTCTGGTAAAATAATTCCACACAGAAGAGGTGACTTTTTTGTAATTTGACCAGGCATGTCAATGGCCATATTCATCCCACGGACAACAGGTGTGTCCCCGGGTGTCTGACTTAAACAAACCACCTCACTATCAGAATCCTCCTTGTCAATTTCCTCCCCAGCGCCAGCAACACACATATCCTCATCCTGGTGTACTTCAACAGTGACATCTTCAATTTGACTATCAGGAACTGGACTGTGGGTGCTCCTTCCAGCATTTGCAGGGGGCGTGCAAATGGTGGAAGGCGCCACCTCTTCCCGTCCAGTGTTGGGAAGGTCAGGCATCGCAACCGACACAATTGGACTCTCCTTGGGGATTTGTGATTTAGAAGAACGCACAGTTCTTTGCTGTGCTTTTGCCAGCTTAAGTCTTTTCCTTTTTACTAGCTGGAGGATAAGTGCTTCCATCCTCATGTGAAGCTCAACCACTAGCCAGGGCCTCAGCCGTTCCTTGCCACTCCGTGTCGTAAATGGCATATTGGCAAGTTTACGCTTCTCCTCAGACGCTTTTAATTTAGATTTTTGGGTCATTTTACTGAACTTTTGTTTTTTGGATTTTACATGCTCTCTACTATGACATTGGGCATCGGCCTTGGCAGACGACGTTGATGGTATTTCATCGTCTCAGCCATGACTAGTGGCAGCAGCTTCAGCACGAGGTGGAAGTGGATCTTGATCTTTCCCTATTTTACCCTCCACATTTTTGTTCTCCATTATTTAATGTGTGGAATTATATGCCAGTAATATATCAATAGCAAGGGCCTACTGTACTGTACTATATATGTATACTGTTGGTCACCAAAATGCTGCACTGTAATACTATATATACTGCTCACAAAAATGCAGCACAGATATGGAATGGATACTTGCAGTGACACAGAGCTGCAAGATACAGCAATGGCCTACTGTACTGTACAACTATATACTGTTGGTCACCAAAATGCTGCACTGTACTACTATGTATACTGCTCACAAAAATGCAGCACAGATATGGAATGGATACTTGCAGTGACACAGAGCTGCAAGATACAGCAATGGCCTACTGTACAACTATATACTGTTGGTCACCAAAATGCTGCACTGTAATACTATATATACTGCTCACAAAAATGCAGCACAGATATGGAATGGATACTTGCAGTGACACAGAGCTGCAAGATACAGCAATGGCCTACTGTACAACTTTATACTGTTGGTCACCAAAATGCTGCACTGTACTACTATGTATACTGCTCACAAAAATGCAGCACAGATATGGAATGGATACTTGCAGTGACACAGAGCTGCAAGATACAGCAATGGCCTACTGTACAACTATATACTGTTGGTCACCAAAATAGTGATGTGCACCGGACATTTTTCCGGTATTGTGTTTTGGTTTTGGATTCGGTTCCGCGGCCGTGTTTTGGATTCGGACGCGTTTTGGCAAAACCTCACCGAAATTTTTTTGTCGGATTCGGGTGTGTTTTGGATTCGGGTGTTTTTTTCAAAAAACCCTAAAAAATAGCTTAAATCATAGAATTTGGGGGTCATTTTGATCCCATAGTATTATTAACCTCAATAACCATAATTTCCACTCATTTCCAGTCTATTCTGAACACCTCACACCTCACAATATTATTTTTAGTCCTAAAATTTGCACCGAGGTCGCTGGATGGCTAAGCTAAGCGACACAAGTGGCCGACACAAACACCTGGCCCATCTAGGAGTGGCACTGCAGTGTCAGGCAGGATGGCACTTCAAAAAAATAGTCCCCAAACAGCACATGATGCAAAGAAAAAAAGAGGCGCACCAAGGTCGCTGTGTGACTAAGATAAGCGACACAAGTGGCCGACACAAACACCTGGCCAATCTAGGAGTGGCACTGCAGTGTCAGACAGGATGGCACTTCAAAAAAATTGTCCCCAAACAGCACATGATGCAAAGAAAAAAAGAGGCGCACCAAGGTCGCTGTGTGACTAAGCTAAGCGACACAAATGGCCGACACAAACACCTGGCCCATCTAGGAGTGGCACTGCAGTGTCAGACAGGATGGCAGATTTAAAAAATAGTCCCCAAACAGCACCTGATGCAAAGAAAAAAAGAGGTGCAATGAGGTAGCTGTGTGACTAAGCTAAGCGACCCAAGTGGCCGACACAAACACCTAGCCCATCTAGGAGTGGCACTGCAGTGTCAGACAGGATGGCACTTCAAAAAAATAGTCCCCAAACAGCACATGATGCAAAGAAAAAAAGAGGTGCACCAAGGTCGCTGTGTGACTAAGATAAGCGACACAAGTGGCCGACACAAACACCTGGCCCATCTAGGAGTGGCACTGCAGTGTCAGACAGGATGGCACTTCAAAAAAATTGTCCCCAAACAGCACATGATGCAAAGAAAAAAAAGAGGCGCACCAAGGTCGCTTTGTGACTAAGCTAAGCGACACAAGTGGCCGACACAAACACATGGCCCATCTAGGAGTGGCACTGCAGTGTCAGACAGGATGGCAGATTTAAAAAATAGTCCCCAAACAGCACCTGAGGCAAAGAAAAAAAGAGATGCAATGAGGTAGCTGTGTGACTAAGCTAAGCGACTCAAGTGGCCGACACAAACACCTGGCCCATCTAGGAGTGGCACTGCAGTGTCAGGCAGGATGGCACTTCAAAAAAATAGTCCCCAAACAGCACATGATGCAAAGAAAAAAAGAGGCGCAATGAGGTAGCTGTGTGACTAAGCTAAGCGACCCAAGTGGCCGACACAAACACCTGGCCCATCTAGGAGTGGCACTGCAGTGTCAGGCAGGATGGCACTTCAAAAAAATAGTCCCCAAACAGCACATGATGCAAAGAAAAAAAGAGGCGCAATGAGGTAGCTGTGTGACTAAGCTAAGCGACCCAAGTGGCCGACACAAACACCTGGCCCATCTAGGAGTGGCACTGCAGTGTCAGACAGGATGGCACTTCAAAAAAATTGTCCCCAAACAGCACATGATGCAAAGAAAAATGAAAGAAAAAAGAGGTGCAAGATGGAATTGTCCTTGGGCCCTCCCTCCCACCCACCCTTATGTTGTATAAACAGGACATGCACACTTTAACGAACCCATCATTTCAGCGACAGGGTCTGCCACACGACTGTGACTGAAATGACTGGTTGGTTTGGGCCCCCACCAAAAAAGAAGCAATCAATCTCTCCTTGCACAAACTGGCTCTACAGAGGCAAGATGTCCTCCTCATCATCATCCTCCGATTCCTCACCCATTTCACTGTGTACATCCCCCTCCTCACAGATAATTAATTCGTCCTCACTGGAATCCACCATCTCAGATCCCTGTGTACTTTCTGGAGGCAATTGCTGGTGAATGTCTCCACGGAGGAATTGATTATAATTCATTTTGATGAACATCATCTTCTCCACATTTTCTGGAAGTAACCTCGTACGCCGATTGCTGACAAGGTGAGCGGCTGCACTAAACACTCTTTCGGAGTACACACTGGAGGGAGGGCAACTTAGGTAGAATAAAGCCAGTTTGTGCAAGGGCCTCCAAATCGCCTCTTTTTCCTGCCAGTATACGTACGGACTGTCTGACGTGCCTACTTGGATGCGGTCACTCATATAATCCTCCACCATTCTTTCAATGGTGAGAGAATCATATGCAGTGACAGTAGACGACATGTCAGTAATCGTTGGCAGGTCCTTCAGTCCGGACCAGATGTCAGCACTCGCTCCAGACTGCCCTGCATCACCGCCAGCGGGTGGGCTCGGAATTCTTAGCCTTTTCCTCGCACCCCCAGTTGCGGGAGAATGTGAAGGAGGAGATGTTGACGGGTCACGTTCCGCTTGACTTGACAATTTTCTCACCAGCAGGTCTTTGAACCTCTGCAGACTTGTGTCTGCCGGAAAGAGAGATACAATGTAGGTTTTAAATCTAGGATCGAGCACGGTGGCCAAAATGTAGTGCTCTGATTTCAACAGATTGACCACCCGTGAATCCTGGTTAAGCGAATTAAGGGCTCCATCCACAAGTCCCACATGCCTAGCGGAATCGCTCTGTTTTAGCTATTCCTTCAATGTCTCCAGCTTCTTCTGCAAAAGCCTGATGAGGGGAATGACCTGACTCAGGCTGGCAGTGTCTGAACTGACTTCACGTGTGGCAAGTTCAAAGGATTGCAGAACCTTGCACAACTTTGAAATCATTCTCCACTGCGCTTGAGTCAGGTGCATTCCCCCTCCTTTGCCTATATCGTGGGCAGATGTATAGGCTTGAATGGCCTTTTGCTGCTCCTCCATCCTCTGAAGCATATAGAGGGTTGAATTCCACCTCGTTACCACCTCTTGCTTCAGATGATGGCAGGCCAGGTTCAGGATTGTTTGGTGGTGCTCCAGTCTTCTGTACGCGGTGGCTGAATGCCGAAAGTGGCCTGCAATTCTTCGGGCCACCAACAGCATCTCTTGCACGCCCCTGTCGTTTTTTAAATAATTCTGCACCACCAAATTCAATGTATGTGCAAAACATGGGACGTGCTGGAATTTGCCCAGATGTAATGCACGCACAATATTGCTGGCGTTGTCTGATGTCACAAATCCCCAGGAGAGTCCAATTGGGGTAAGCCATTCTGCGATGATCTTCCTCAGTTTCCGTAAGAAGTTGTCAGCTGTGTGCCTCTTCTGGAAAGCGGTGATACAAAGTGTAGCCTGCCTAGGAACGAGTTGGCGTTTGCGAGATGCTGATACTGGTGCCGCCGCTGCTGTTCTTGTTGCGGGAGGCAATACATCTACCCAGTGGGCTGTCACAGTCATATAGTCCTGAGCCTGCCCTGCTCCACTTGTCCACATGTCCGTGGTTAAGTGGACATTGGGTACAACTGCATTTTTTAGGACACTGGTGACTCTTTTTCTGAGGTCTGTGTACATTTTCGGTATCGCCTGCCTAGAGAATTGGAACCTAGATGGTATTTGGTACCGGGGACACAGTACCTCAATCAAGTCTCTAGTTGCCTCTGAATTAACGGTGGATACCGGAACCATGTTTCTCACCGCCCAGGCTGCCAAGGCCTGAGTTATCTGCTTTGCAGCAGGATGACTGCTGTGATATTTCATCTTCCTCGCAAAGGACTGTTGGACAGTCAATTGCTTACTGGAAGTAGTACAAGTGGTCTTCCTACTTCCCCTCTGGGATGACGATCGACTCCCAGCAGCTACAACAGCAGCGCCAGCAGCAGTAGGCGTTACACTCAAGGATGCATCGGAGGAATCCCAGGCAGGAGAGGACTCGTCAGACTTGCCAGTGACATGGCCTGCAGGACTATTGGCTTTCCTGGGTAAGGAGGAAATTGACACTGAGGGAGTTGGTGGTGTGGTTTGCAGGAGCTTGGGTACAAGAGGAAGGGATTTAGTGGTCAGTGGACTGCTTCCGCTGTCACCCAAAGTTTTTGAACTTGTCACTGACTTATGATGAATGCGCTGCAGGTGACGTATAAGGGAGGATGTTCCAAGGTGGTTAACGTCCTTACCCCTACTTATTACAGCTTGACAAAGGCAACACACGGCTTGACACCTGTTGTCCGCATTTGTGTTGAAATAATTCCACACCGAAGAGCTGATTTTTTTTGTATTTTGACCAGGCATGTCAATGGCCATATTCGTCCCACGGACAACAGGTGTCTCCCCGGGTGCCTGACTTAAACAAACCACCTCACCATCAGAATCCTCCTTGTCAATTTCCTCCCCAGCGCCAGCAACACCCATATCCTCATCCTGGTGTACTTCAACAGTGACATCTTCAATTTGACTATCAGGAACTGGACTGCGGGTGCTCCTTCCAGCACTTGCAGGGGGCGTGCAAATGGTGGAACGCGCAAGCTCTTCCCGTCCAGTGTTGGGAAGGTCAGGCATCGCAACCGACACAATTGGACTCTCCTTGGGGATTTGTGATTTAGAAGAACGCACAGTTCTTTGCTGTGCTTTTGCCAGCTTAAGTCTTTTCATTTTTCTAGCGAGAGGATGAGTGCTTCCATCCTCATGTGAATCTGAACCACTAGCCATGAACATAGGCCAGGGCCTCAGCCGTTCCTTGCCACTCCGTGTCGTAAATGGCATATTGGCAAGTTTACGCTTCTCATCAGACGCTTTAAATTTTGATTTTTGGGTCATTTTACTGAACTTTTGTTTTTTGGATTTTACATGCTCTCTACTATGACATTGGGCATCGGCCTTGGCAGACAACGTTGATGGCATTTCATCGTCTCGGCCATGACTAGTGGCAGCAGCTTCAGCACGAGGTGGAAGTGGATCTTGATCTTTCCCTATTTTAACCTCCACATTTTTGTTCTCCTTTTTTTAATGTGTGGAATTATATGCCAGTATCAATAGCAATGGCCTACTACTATATATACTGCGCACAACTAAAATGCACCACAGGTATAGAATGTAGATGGATAGTATACTTAATGACGACACAGAGGTAGGTACAGCAGTGGCCTTCCGTACCGTACTGCTATATATACTGGTCTTCACTGTGTCAGCAAATTGCAAAACTAAAATGCACCACAGGTATAGAATGTAGATGGATAGTATACTGAATGACGACACAGAGGTAGGTACAGCAGTGGCCTTCCGTACCGTACTGCTATATATAGTATACTGGTGGTCACTGTGTCAGCAAACTGCAAAACTAAAATGCACCACTGGTATAGAATGTAGATGGATAGTATACTTTATGACGACACAGAGGTAGGTACAGCAGTGGCCTTCCGTATCGTACTGCTATATATAGTATACTGGTGGTCACTGTGTCAGCAAACTGCAAAACTAAAATGCACCACAGGTATAGAATGTAGATGGATAGTATACTTAATGACGACACAGAGGTAGGTACAGCAGTGGCCTTCTGTACCGTACTGCTATATATAGTGTACTGGTGGTCACTGTGTCAGCAAACTGCAAAACTAAAATGCACCACAGGCATAGAATGTAGATGGATAGTATACTTAATGACGACACAGAGGTAGGTACAGCAGGGGCCTTCCGTACCGTACTGCTATATATACTGGTGGTCACTGTGTCAGCAAACTGCACAACTGAAATGCACCACAGGTATAGAATCTAGATGGATAGTATACTTAATGACGACACAGAGGTAGGTACAGCAGTGGCCTACTGTACCGTAATGCTATATATTATATACTGGTGGTCACTGGTCAGCAAAACTTTGCACTGTACTCCTATATAATATTATACTGGTGGTACCCAGTCCCCACAATAAAGCAGCACACTGAGCACAGATATGGAGTGTTTTTCAGGCAGACAACGTATACTGGTGGTCACTGTCAGCAAAACTCTGCACTGTACTCCTGCTATATAATACAGCTGCTCCCCAGTCCCCACAATTAAGCAGTGTGAGCACAGATATATGCAGCACACTGAGCACAGATATGGAGTGTTTTTCAGGCAGACAACGTATTACTGGTGGTCACTGTCAGCAAAACTCTGCACTGTACTCCTCCTATATACAGCTGCTCCCCAGTCCCCACAATTAAGTAATAAGCAAGCACAAAATATTTGCAATGCATCAACATAAACGGAGAGGATGCCAGCCACGTCCTCTCCCTAACATTTCCAATGCACGAGTGAAAATGGCGGCGACGCGCGGCTGCTTATATAGAATCCGAATCTCGCGAGAATCCGACAGCGGGATGATGACGTTCGGGCGCGCTCGGGTTACCCGAGCCATATGGGAGAATCCGAGTATGGCTCGGACCCGTGTAAAAAGGGTGAAGTTCGGGGGGGTTCGGTTTCCGAGAAATCGAACCCGCTCATCACTACACCAAAATGCTGCACTGTAATACTATATATACTGCTCACAAAAATGCAGCACAGATATGGAATGGATATTTGCAGTGACACAGAGCTGCAAGATACAGCAATGGCCTACTGTACTGTACTACTATATACTGTTGGTCACCAAAATGCTGCACTGTACTACTATATATACTGCTCACAAAAATGCAGCACAGATATGGAATGGATACTTGCAGTGATACAGAGCTGCAAGATACAGCAATGGCCTACTGTACAACTATATACTGTTGGTCACCAAAATGCTGCACTGTAATAGTATATATACTGCTCACAAAAATGCAGCACAGATATGGAATGGATACTTGCAAGATACAGCAATGGCCTACTGTACTGTACTACTATAATTATCTACTGGTGGTCCCCAGTCCCCACAATGCAGCACACTGAGCACAGATATTTGCAGCACACTGAGCACAGATATGGAGTGTTTTCAGGCAGAGAACATAGATATTTTCAGCACAGTGAGCACAGATATGGAGTGTTTTCAGGCAGAGAACGTAGATATTTTCAGCACACTGAGCACAGATATGGAGTGTTTTCAGGCAGAGAACATAGATATTTTCAGCACACTGAGCACAGATATTTGCAGCACACTGAGCACAGATATTTGCAGCACACTGAGCACAGATATGGAGTGTTTTCAGGCAGAGAACGTAGATATTTTCAGCACAGTGAGCACAGATATGGAGCGTTTTCAGGCAGAGAACATAGATATTTGCAGCACACTGAGCACAGATATGGAGTGTTTTCAGGCAGAGAACATAGATATTTTCAGCACACTGAGCACAGATATTTGCAGCACACTGAGCACAGATATTTGCAGCACACTGAGCACAGATTACGGAGCTTTTCAGGGAGAGAACGCAGCCACGTCCTCTCCGTTCAATCTCCAATGCACGAGTGAAAATGGCGGCAATGTGCGGCTCTTTATATAGAATACGAATCTCGCGAGAATACGACAGCGGGATGATGACATTCGGGCGCGTTCGGGTTAACCGAGCAAGGCGGGAAGATCCGAGGCTGCCTCGGAACCGTGTAAAATAGGTGAAGTTCGGGGGGGTTCGGATCTCGGAGAACCGAACCCGCTCATCTCTAAAGGAGACAGTGAGACATATAAAGAGGGCGGCAGAGCTCCGGCATGTGCCAGCTGTCAGTGTCTCCTGCTCTCGCCTCTGGCCTGCCCTGTTCCCTACCTAGTCTCCGAGTCAGTGTGCACCCCCTGCTTCTCCTGTTCTGTGGCTGCCAGTACAGTGGCCCGCGAGAAGGGTGTGGGGGTGGGCGGCAGCGCGCACTTTAACTTTTTCGGCGCCCAGAGCTTGCGCTCCACTGGAGCCACCCTCGCTACACCCTTGGTCTCTGCTTAATATAATAAACTTTATACTTCACCAATTTGGGAATGCTGATGTTCTGCCGATTAGATGGCAATGTAGATCTGGCAAATAAGAAAATTCCACACTGGGTTTGCCAGCCGTTTGCTTTGATGCTAATAGTCCCCACTCTCTTGCCGATATTGTTTAGATTACTGCGCTGCAGCGGCTTCCACAATGTACCGGTGATAACGGTGTTGCGGGCTGGTGGGCACTATATGCAGCCGTTTACCGTGGCAAAGTCCGGAGCTGCAGAGGACGCTGTTAGTGGTCGCGTACCGTGACTTCCGGGTTTGGAGCTTCCGACTTCATTCCACCTGCGTTCCACGGTAGTAATTGCAGTCACCTGACGCGTTTCTCCACCTTTTTTTTTGGGGGGGGGGGGCAGTTTCATCAGAAGCGCTGCTCATAATACTATAAGATATCCCTCAATCGCTTGTGATAACAAGGTGAATAAACAGGGGGAAGCTTATTTAAAAAAGCCCTATCGATGTGATAACTGTTTTATCACGATGATGGGGATTGATAAATAGGCACTACATTTCAATGATCAAAAAATTCTCTATTAAGCTTTAACAAATTAAGTTGCGATTTGTTACAAAATATTAAAAATAAATAAATATATGCAAGAACAATGAAAAATAGCTTTCTTACAGTATAGCATAAGCGTTACGCTGGCTCACTTGGGTCATGAGGACCCTCATTGTACAGATTGGGGCTGATTCGCACACTTCTGCGGCTGCATTTTTTTCTGGCTGTGGATGTCTGCTTCAGTGCAATTACATAGTCGCCACCCTTTTACTGACCAGAATCTCACGTATAGTGTGATCTTTTGACATATGATTAGTCCATATGCATGAGGGATCTCCGTCCATGTGCGGAGACCTGATCTGGCGCATGTGCAGAAGCTGGTCTCTTTCTTTGGCCCATGGGCCTAATTCTGAGTTGATCGCAGCAGCATATTTGTTAGCAGTTGGGCAAAACCTTGGGGGTCATTCCGACCCGATCGCACGCTGCACTTCTTCGCAGCCGTGCGACCGGGTCTGAACTGCGCATGCACCGGCGCCGCAGTGCGCCGACGCATGGCAGTCATCGTTGCTTAGCGATCGCCTCTGAGACAGAGGCGGTCACTAGGCGGGACGGGGCTGAACGGCGGCGTTTAGCCGCCGTTTAGGGGGAGTGGTCCGGCCAACGCAGACGTGGCCGGACCATTCGGGGGGCGGGCCGTTGCGGCCAGCAGGAGCGACGAGTAACTCCCGGCCAGCCGCAGGAGCTGCGCTGGCCGGGAGTTACTCCTCAAATACAAAGGCATCGCCGCTGTGCGATGCTTTTGTATTTGTGCGGGGGGGTGGGGTGGCACTGACATGCGGGGCGGGCTAGCCCTGTGCTGGGCGTCCCCCCGCATGTCTCAGCTAAGGATTGTAGCTGTGCTAAACTTAGCACAGCTACGATCAACTCGGAATGACCCCCCCATGTGCATTGCAGGTGTGGCAGATGTAACATGTGCAGAGAGAGTTAGATTTGGATGGGGTGCATTCAAACTGAAATCTAAATTGTAGTGTCAAAATAAAGCAGCCAGTATTTACCCTGCACAGAAACAAAATAACCCACCCAAATCTAACTCTCTCTGCACATGTTATATCTGCCCCCCCTGCAGTGCACATGGTTTTGCCCAA
Organism: Pseudophryne corroboree; assembly: GCF_028390025.1. Lineage (NCBI taxonomy): Eukaryota > Metazoa > Chordata > Amphibia > Anura > Myobatrachidae > Pseudophryne > Pseudophryne corroboree. Next base: position 53,634,865 of record NC_086450.1, read on the forward strand.
TTGCTAACAAACTTGCTGCTGCGATCAACTCAGAATTACCCCCCATGGGAGGCCATTCCGAGTTGTTCACTCATTGCCGATTTTCGCTATACTGCGATTAGTCGCTTACTGCGCATGCGCAAAGTTCGCAGAGCGCATGCGCTTAGTTATTTTACACAAAAGTTAGGTATTTTACTCACGGCATAACAAAGCATTTTCATCGCTGTACTGATCGTAGTGTGATTGACAGGAAGTGGGTGGTTCTGGGCGGAAACTGGCCGTTTTATGGGAGTGTGCGGAAAAACGCAGGCATTCGAGTTGCAAAACGCAGGAGTGGCTGGAGAAACGGGGGAGTGGTTGGGCAAACGCTGGGTGTGTTTGTAACGTCAAACCAGGAACGAAAAGGACTGAGCTGGTCGCAATGGCTGAGTAAGTCTGGAGCTACTCAGAAACTGATAAGAAATTTCTATTCGCAATTCTGCTAATCTTTCGTTCGCACTTCTGCTAAGCTAAGATACACTCCCAGAGGGCGGCGGCCTAGCGTGTGCAATGCTGCTAAAAGCAGCTAGCGAGCGAACAACTCGGAATCACCCCCCATGTGCGGTGTGCTGCAAGGTATGTGCTTATTGAGACCTGCGTGTAACTCAGAATCAGCTCTTTTGTGCACTGGAACTACTGCACCAAATACACGTTCCGAGAACCCATGTAGGATCCACCACTGGTCCCTAAGCTGCTGTGCCAGGATGCCACACCTGGACATTCCAGGACATTAGGCAAATATGCTTTACTAATTGCAGTACAGATAGGAAGCCCACGTGGTGCAGGGTGTACTTCCCAACAAGGGGGTATATTTACTAAAATTCGTATTTTTCAGAATGAGGTTAAAGTTCAAACAAGAATGACATCGAAAGTGTAAATTTGCAACTTTTTGAATTTATTACGACTAATTTACTAAGCTGTCGTATTCTGCATTTTCGTGTTTTCCGATGTCGATGTCATTCGTATTTTTTGGCAGTGTTTTACGGGAGTGAATAGTAAAACACTGCCGAAATTAACACAATAAATCTCGGCCGGATCTGTGAGATCCGTGCAGAGCTTCATTGTGCACCTTTCGTAAAAAAAATAAAATTGTTAAAAAGCAAAAAAAAAAAAAATGCGTGGGGTCCCCCCCCCCCCCCCCCCCCCTAAGCAAAACCAGCCTCGGGCTCTTTGAGCCGGTCCTGGTTGACAAAATATGGGGGGAAAAATGACAGGGGTTCCCCCATATTTCATAAACCAGCACCGGGCTCTGCGCCTGGTCCTGGTTCCAAAAATACGGGGGACAAAAAGCGTAGGGGTCCCCCGTATTTTTGAAACCAGCACCGGGCTCCACTAGCCAGGTACATAATGCCACAGCCGGGGGACACTTTTATACTGGTCCCGGCGGCCCTGGCAATACATACCCAACTAGTCACCCCTGGCCGGGGTACCCTGGAGGAGTGGGAACCCCTTAAATTAAGGGGTCCCCCCCTCCAGCCACCCAAGGGCCAGGGGTGAAGCCCGAGGCTGTCCCCCCCATCCAAGGGCGGCCTTTTGAAAAAAAAATTAATATTGTTTTTAGTAGCAGTACTACAAGTCCCAGCAAGCCTCCCCCGCAAGCTGGTACTTGGAGAACCACAAGTACCAGCATGCGGTGGAAAACTGGGCCCGCTGGTACCTGTAGTACTACTACTAAAAAAATACCCCCCAAAAAAACAGGACACACACACCGTGACAGTATAAGTTTATTACATACATGCACACCTCCAAACATACATACTTAACTATGTTCCACGAGGCTCGGTCCTCTTCTCCATGTAGAATCCTTGGGGTACCTGTGAAAAAATTATACTCACATAATCCAGGGTATCTTGTTTTCTTTGTATAATCCACGTACTTGGCAAAACAAAAAAACGGAAACCCGACCACGCACTGAAAGGGGTCCCATGTTGACACATGGGACCCCTTTCCCCGACTGCCAGGACCCCCCCTGACTCCTGTCAAAGAGGGTCCTTTCAGCCAATCAGGGAGTGCCACGTCGTGGCACTCTCCTGATTGGCTGTGTGCTCCTGTAGTGTCTGTGAGGCAGCACATGGCAGAGATACAATGTAGCGCCTATGCGCTCCATTGTATCCAATGGTGGGAACTTTGCGGTCAGCGGTTGACCGAAAGTAACCTCACCGCTGACCGCAAAGTTCCCAGTTCCAGGGTACCCCGGCCAGGGGTGACTAGTTGGGTATGTAATGCCAGGGCCGCTGGGACCAGTATAAAAGTGTCCCCCGGCTGTGGCATTATGTACCTGGCTAGTGGAGCCCGGTGCTGGTTTCAAAAATACGGGGGACCCCTACGCTTTTTGTCCCCTGTATTTTTGGAACCAGGACCATGCGCAGAGCCCGGTGCTGGTTTATGAATTATGGGGGAACCCCTGTCATTTTCCCCCCATATTTTGTCAACCAGGACCGGCTCAAAGAGCCCGAGGCTGGTTTTGCTTAGGAGGGGGGACACCACGCATTTTTTTAAATAAAAATTAACACTTTCCCACCCCTTCCCACTGATAAACATGCACGGATCTCACGGATCCGTGCATGCCTATCAGAACACGGTAAAAAAAAGCAGGTCTATTTTAAAACTGCTTTTTTTTACGATTTGTATTTATTCACGGCAGTGTTTGGCTATTGCCGGCAGTATTTGTGAAATACAAATTTTAGTAAATGACCGAGTTCTATCAAATAACAGGCGTATTTGACCGATGGTGTATTCATTTGTATTTTTTTTCTTGGACTTTAAAAAAAATACGAATGCCCTCATCACTGCCGAGATTTGTGCTTAGTAAATTCCCGAGATGACACTTTGAAGAAAAAACGCAAAATCGGTCAAAATCGGGAGCTTAGTAAATATACCCCAAGGTCTGATTGGGCTGCAGGTGCAATATTTAAATGCAGATCACTAGAAATAAGAAGCATTCGCTGAAGACTACAAGGACTCTTCCACTGTAACAGGCTCATTTCTACTTATGTGCATGTACTGGAGATATTTTTCTGGAGCAAGGGGCCTCATTTGCTAAAATACCCCAAATGCTATAGTGTTAATTATGGAGAATGCACATTTGCTTTTGTTTGCGGTATCTGCAGAGCCGGCCCTACCCAATATGATGCCCTAGGCAAGCTTTTTGCTGGTGCCCCCTAGCACCGCCACTAGTTCTGCAGGAGATGCCTGGCATGAGTCAGCTGGCAGCTCTGCTAACGTCGGGCGCCATTGTTTTATGAAAATGCATCTTATTTGCATTGCTATGTGGCTAGGTTGCACAAGCAGCTTCTGCTGATTAAAATGATATGCAGCATGCCTATATTCTGTGTGCGACTGCGGCTGTATTTGCATACGAAATGCTACATTACAGTGATTTCCAGGAATACACTGCAACGTAGCATTTCGTATGCAGATACTGCCGCAGTCACACAGAATATAGGCATGCCGCATATCATTTTAATCAGCAGAAGCTGCTGGTGCCCCTAAGCATACCAAATGCCCCGAGGCAATTGCCTAGTTTGCCTATGCCTAAGGCCGGCTCTGGGTATCTGTTCAGTTGTGTTGGCAAATTTAGGGGATACTATAGGTGGCAAAAAAATTAAAAAGCTTTTGCCCTTATTTATCAATGAGTGATAAATTCCACTGTGAGTGATAAATTGCACCAGCCAATCCGCTCAAAACTGTCATTTTTCAAATACAGTCTGTAACATGGCAGGTAGGAGCTGATTGGCTGGTGCAATTTATCACTCACAGTGAAATTTATCACTCATTGATAAATAAGGGCATTTGTCTGTTAGCAGTGTTTCAAATTGGAGCAACATACCATGCGGATATCGGGGGTCATTCCGACCCGATCGCTCGCTACAGTTTCTCGCAGCGCAGCGATCAGGTCGGAACTGCACATGCCAGCCGTCGTTGCCTAGCGATCGCCTCTGAGGCAGAGGCAGTCGCTGGGCAGGAGGGGGCTGGATGGCGGCATTAAGCCGACGTTTAGGGGGCGCGGTCCGGCCAACGCAGGCATGGCCGGACCATTGTGGGGGCGGGCCGCGGCAACTGCGTGACATCACATGCAGCTGCTGCGGGCCAGGGAGCAACGAGTAGCCCCGGGCTGCCAGCATGTGAGTGGTGAGTGCAGCGGCAGCCCGCTCTCCCCTGTACTGCCGGGCTGTCCGGCTTAGTGGAACAGCTGCCCCCCGACTGCGAGTGTAGAGGCGGGCCAATCACCCCATACTGCTAGGCTGGCCGACTTAGTGCAGGTGTTGCCCCAGGCTGCCGGCTTGTGAGTGCAGCGGCAGCCTGCTTCCCCCCCGTACTGCGTGGCTGGCCGGCTATGCCTCCAAGTCTTGATATATCTCCCCCATAAGGTTAAGTTGGAGAACCTTGCTTCATATACCCAAACTATCCCCCTTCCCCCCTTCCCCTGTTCAAGTTCAAACAAGGCAGCCCACAAATGAGCTTCTATTTTGTTGAACATCAGACTGTATGGGGTAAAAAGTGGAATGCTGCTGTAGGGTGGTACCTGGTAGGGTATTACATTGTGTTACTGTAATCAAATGTGGCAGTTAGTTAAACCAAATTAAGGAAAAGTGAACAAGAAAGCTAGATGGTGAGTACAGGGGCCCCTCAGGGCTGTGTCCTCTCACCCCTGCTCTTCTCCTTGTACACAAATGACTGCACCTCAGAGGCGCAATCAGTAAAGATCATCAAATTTGCCGATGACACCACCGTCATCGGCCTCATCAAGGACGGTGACGAATCGGCCTATAGACGGGAAGTAGACCGGTTGGCCCAGTGGTGCATCCATAACAACCTTGAGCTCAACACCCTCAATACTGTCGAGATGATAGTGGACTTCAGGAAGAAGTCATCTAGTACACCTCCGCTAACGATTGCTGACAGTGTGGTATCGCTAGTGGACTCCTTCAAGTTTCTAGGGACCACAATCTCCCGGGACCTTAAATGGGGGTCCAACGCTGACGCCACTGATGGGAAAGCGCAGCAGAGGTTGTTCTTCCTCAGGCAACTAAGGAAGTTCAACATCCCACAGAACTTCTGCTCCTCTTCTACTCCGCGATTGTGGAGTCGGTACTGTGCTCCTCGATACTCGTATGGTACAGCTCCGCCAGTGCGAGGGACAGATGCAGGCTCCAAAAGGTGGTGAGAACCGCAGAGAAGGTCATCAGGGCCGACCTTCCCTCAGTCCAGGACCTGTACCTGTCCAGAGCTAAAAAGCGGGCAATGAAGATAGTAAAAGACCAGCTACACCCCGGCCACAGCATGTTTAACTTGCTTCCTTTCCCCAAGTGGTCCGCCTGCTGAACTCCTGAACATTGACTGACTAGACGTATATGTAACTAACTTGTGTCCCTACGGTATACCTATCTGTGCGACTTTACTTGCCCCCCCCCCCCCCCCCACCTGCTTATCTGTTACCTACTTGCCTGTTGTATAGCAAACCGAAGACAAATTCCTAGTATACGCAAGTATACCTGGCCAATAATGCTGATTCTGATTCTGTATAAATGCAGTGCAGCGCCAGAGGGCTCACTTGTCTGGATACCTTGAGAGGCCTGTAGTTGAGGTTTCTCAGAAGACAAAAATGAGGGGTGTGCAATAACTTTCCAAATGTGCAGTGCTTAGGTAGAGTAGACACAATCTGACTGGTTGTGAACTGTAATCTCTGACAAAAGTGCTTATGAACTGTCAAGGCACAGAACCGTATATTAGTAGCACTGCCCCTCCAAGAAGTCAGCAGGTTCACTTCCTTCACAAACTCGTTATGGAGCTCAACAGAGGCCACTGGAGAGCCAAGATCGTCTACGACTACATGAGTGATCTGCGACAGGAGGAGAGTTTTGCTCAACTGCGATTTTGGAGAGGAAGCACTGTCCCAAACCACTGTGTTTTCAGCATAGGCGGTGGTCCCTGGAAGATGAGGAGCACTGTGGCCGACCTGTTTCCGCAATCACTGAGGACAATGTTGCTGCTGTGCGGGCCATAGTTGAGGTGGATGCCAGGGTGATTGTAGCCCAGTTAGGAGATAGACATCTCATCCAAACGCTTGATACTCCATGAAAAGCTTGGTCCCACCAGCTGACTCAAGTGCAGAAAGAGGCTTGGGTGACTTGGTGCTGCTACATGCTGGCCAGGTTTGAGGGAGGTCGTTCAATCTCTGGGAGATCATCAGTGGGGATGAATCCTGGATCTACAGTTTCGACCCTGATACCAAACAACAGTTGGCCTTGTAGATCCCAGTCTTTTCAGTGTGCTAGGAGACCGCCAAGCTTGAGCAAAGAGTATTATCTGTCGAGTGGCCACAGGCAGGTAGGAGTACTCTGGAGGGATTTCGGGGTTGAGTATAGTACAGATGTGTCCTCATACACGCCTTATGGCTTCAGTTGCATCAAATAGCCCTTTTTGGTGCACCAGGTCCCAGGCAGGGATGGATTTAAGGATTTAGGGGTCAAGTCGCCAATAGGCACAACAGGAATGGCCGCCTGCCCCCCAGTTTTATTTTTTCAGTGTGTGGTTATAACCACTTATTTTCTGATTGGTAGTTTAATATGACATAATAATTAAACTATCTATGGGCGATGACATTTTATTATATTTTTAATTATATATGCTAATTAGGACAGCTTGCAGTGATGTATACACTCAAGATGGCATATGGTACAGTACAATGGGAATAGTTTGTAGTTACTGGTAAATTTCAAACTGACCGTGATAAAATAAGTGTCAAGTGTCACTCCCCCTAGCAAGTGGCGCCCCTAGGCATTTGCCTCATGTGCCAATGTGAAATTCACCATAGTCCCAGGCGATGCAGCCACGCCAATGGCTTTCTTGCTCAAACTGTGCGTCTTATTTTCATAAACAACTGGGAGCAACAAAACTACTTTGCTACTTGAAGTCTAATCTGATGTGTGACAGTTGTATACCTGTGTACAAATGAGTCTGAATCTGTGTAAGAAGGGCTACAATGCAGCGACTGTGGTTTTCCTGCACGCCAAGTTTCGTTGTGCTTGTTCTGCACTGTGAGTGGTGTTTTGCTGCTTCTAGGATGCAAATATAAATAAGATATAAAATGTATAGAAAATGATGGTACGTTCAGTGGCGCCGAGAGAGGAGGGGAGAGGGTACAAATTACCTGGGCCCAGGTCTGATGGAGGGGCCCAGTAGGGGCCCAGGTCCCCCCACCTTACTTGAAAGTAGCAGCTTAAGCTTTTCTTCTCAGCCCAGCACACGCTGCTGTGTGCTGAGCTGCAGTGTGACCAAGGAAGGGCATAAAATGCTATTTTAAGGGTGTATGGCCATGCCTCCCATGATTAGTCCATGCCCCCTGAAAATTACCTGGGCCCAGGCAGGCTCCCTACTGCCCTGGCTGGGAGGCATGCCATGCTCCTGTGAGTGGGTGCTTCTGATGACACCCCCCAAAAGGTGTGGCCATGCCAACAGCATACTGTGGCCACACCCCCTCCAGGGGAGCCTGGGCAGGGGGCAGGAAGTTGTTGTACCGGGGCCCAGGATTTCTCTTGGCAGCCTTCGGTACGTTACACCTCTGGTAGTATCTCAGTCCCACCAGGAGTCTTGCGCCTTATGGCATATAGACACTAGTTGCATGAGGTCACATCTGTATACTCTTTGTAGACCGGTGTGATGTTAAAAACATGAAAAATTACTTATGATATTTTATACATACTGTAGCTGACTAAAGGGCAGAACATAGTACTAATTTTTAGTGTCACTATTTACACTCTGCCCATCCGCCTCATCAATAGCTGGTCTTTGGAGAGTGATGGAGTATGGAAAGGATTAAAGCCTAATGTCTGTACAAATTTGTAGGATGTGGTCATATTGAGGGTACTGCGACTGGGCCTGCAACCCAGGGTGGTACAGAATGGCAACACAATTGCACCCACGTGTGCCTGGCACCCAGCTTCCTGCTTCTAGCCCCTGGTCTTTAGCTGGCATTGTATTGGGACCTATTAACAAAGGCAGATAAATAAAGTGCAAGGCACACACACCTTGTGCATGCATGTCCCCACTAGCGTGTTTGTCTTCTGTTTATGTCTCTCTCTTATATAATGTGATGATCTCAGCAAGAATTCTTGGTCTTAATCTCTAAAAGTCCTGATGGTGTGAGTGAGTCATGGGTGAGCTGGGGCTATACAAATATATAATTCATACAAAGCTTCTCTGTGTAATAAGATGAGTACTGATATTACGTTTTTTTGAAAAGTATCATTCAGGTGCATAAAGACATAGCAAATACAATTTCACAGAATTTATTGAGACTTGACCATAAATCTTAACTAATTATATAGAGCGTCACTCATCCAGATTAGGCAGGCCATGTCTGGAATATCCAGACATATTCAACCGTCCTTGACCATTGGATACTTGGGATTCCTGGAGACTGGTGAATCAGAAGAGGTATACACAACATACTCCTAATGTATTACATGTGGACACACCGGCTTCTGGTGGTTGCCCGATGACCCTGATGCATAGGATTCTTCTCTAAGGCTGGGGAAACACTTTTCAATCATTTGTTAATCAATAAAAACAGCTAAAATTGTGTAATTGTGCAATCCAAAATCTGAAACTTGGGTTTAAAATCCGATTTCTGAATTGTGATAAAATTCAAACCAAGACTCAATTTGGATAGGATCTCCTCGGGGGGATCCGGACTGGGTTTTCATACCTCCCAACTGTCCCGATTTTCGCGGGACTGTCCCACCCACGGGCCGCAGTGTCCCGCGGTGGGGGGGGGGGGCAGTTGGGAGGCTCTGTCTCTCGCTGCCCTGCTTAGCAGAGCAGCGGCGAATAGACACTGTGCGTGCACGCGCGGCGTGTTTCCCTCTTTCCACGAAAGAAACGTTGAGAGGTATGGGTTTTGGTTCTGTACGGATCCACAAAAATCGTGTGGACTCGGATTTTTGGAGAACCGAACCACACATCTCTCGTATACAATGCTGTATATACACTAGTATGTTCTCTGCAAACCAACATTTGGTCTGTCTTGTCTGACAAATGTCTGCAAACAGGCTAGAGCTGTGGGTTAAATATATATTGCTTGTCTACCCGTTACTGTTTGTTTAACTTGATAATATCATAAGGAAATGTAAAGAAATGCATCTGTCAGGACAAACCACAGTTGGCTAAATCTCAGCCGTCTGAGCCAAGACGTTTAGTCTACAGAGTCTCAAAGAAAACTTTTCCTGAAATCACCTTATTTGAACATGTCCCGCACTGAAATCTGAGACTCCGGAGTGAGGAAACGCACGAGTTCAGTTCAAAACAACCATATAGAAGTCTCCCTTATTACAAATACGTTCTCCATAACTCACCAGAGAGGAGACATCTAATTAGTGAGCGAGGTCTGTTGAAGTTTGCCTCAAATACTCTAGGGATCCTAGTCATTTTTTTTCACCTCGTGATTCACATTCACATACAAACAGCGGTGATGTGCCGCACTAGGTCTGCCTGACGTTGGGAGGTTTCCTCTTGTTTCTTTCACAAATAAAAATGCATGTAATCCGACCAAAATATGTTTATATTCGCAGTTAGTGCCTGCTTCTGAGCTGCACGTCTGCCGGCATCTATGCGCCATTTTTCCGAAAGCAGTCGACATTACTTCAGTATCTCCAGAATTCGCGCCAGTCCAATTAATGTTTGCCAACCTTAAATTTCTCCTCTCCAGGAGAAGCCCAGAGAGGAGATGCTGCAGGAGACTTCGGGGGGGGGGGGGGGAGGAGGCCCGATTACAGTGCAACTTTTTCTAGAATTTGTGGCAGTGCTGTAACCAAGCAGTAGTGTTCTCAGTATTGCTTTGGAGGTTCAGAGGATCTTGTAATGCAGCGAGCACACTCTCTCCATGGTCTGCCAAGCACCCCCATCTCCACCCCGGGTGAGATGCCGGTATTCACATGACTGACCACGGCACCCCAACCTTTAGAATGCCAACAGGGGATGGGGTAATAAGTTTACACCTCCCCTGCCCCCTACCCTAACTCGCCGGGGGAGGTGGCTGGGGCTAAGGTAGGGGGGGGGTGTGTGGCAACTACGGCTAACCACAGGGGATTGCAGCTAGGGCTAAGACTCGGGGGGGGGGGGGGGGGGGCTATGGCTAACCCCTCCGGTAGTGCCTAATCTTGGAAAAAGCTGGCGTTACCCTGTGTGATGGAGATCCAGTGGATGGAGGTAAGTACATACAAAAATGCAGTAAAAACCCAGAAAATTGTTTTTTTACCGCATTTTCATTTTAGTACATCCCGTCCACTATCTCTATCCACTTTATCTCTCTCCAAGCTTAGTACATAATCATATACCCCGCAGCCTGTAACGTGGCAGTTAGGAGCTGGTTGGCTGGTACTTTATCTCCGTCCACTTTATCTCTCTCCAAGGCTTAGTACATAGACCCCCAGGTTCCAGATAACAAGTAGCAGATCCCCATCGCCAATGTCACTTCAGTAATTACTGACAGAGCCTGATCTCCATGTGATGTCCAATCTGGGCAGAGCCGTCTTACTAAGATACAAAGGCGGAGATGTATCAAACCTTGAAGAGAGATAAAGTAGAGAGAGATAATTGTAAAGCGCAACGGAATTTGCGGCGCTATATAAGAAACTGTTAATAAATAAATAAATAATGACCAGATGTACTAAGCCTAGAAAAGTGATAAAGTGGAGAGTGGTAAACTAACAACCAATCAGTTTCTAACTGACATTTTTCAAACAAGGCCTTTAACATGAAAGTTAGGAGCTGATTGGCTGGCACTTTATCACTCTCCACTTTATCACTTTTTAAGGCTTAGTACATCTGGCCCATTGTACCAGCCATACATCTACGTTTGGTTACTCTCCAGCAGAGACAGCTGCGCTAAACACAAAATGCTCTCTCCCCGCCGACTGTTGTGAAACCAGGTGCTGCTGAGGGACTGAAGCGCATTGTAATTAATAATGACTTGAAAGTGATAAAGTGCAGAGAGATAAAGTACCAGCCAATCAGCTCTTGTCATTTTTCAAACACAGCCTGTAGCATGGCAGTTAGGAGCTGATTGGCCAGTACTTTATCTCTCTCCACTTCATCCCTTTTCAAGGCTTAGTACATCTCACCATAAATGTTAAGTGTCCCTGTTGTCCTATAGGAATGACAGGAGGTTTGGTTTATATGTTGAATTCAAATAAAAACTCACAAAGTATAAAACAAAGAGTTTAACAAAGAAGCTACTGATGGATATTGGTTATAAAATGACCCACAATAGTCCGGTAACGCAGGTGTAATAGCCGCTCTTCAGCGGACTCTTGGTCACTATTAGGACGGCTTTACCCTCGTATTGTAGTTTATTAATTTGAACCAATATCCTTTATCGCACAAATCATGGAGAAGCGTATTACAAAGTAATAATTATCAGAATAAACCTGTATTCAATAATAAATATCAGCAGCAAAGCAAATGTCAGGCCTGAGGCTGACCTCTGTCACTGATTACACTATGTGACAACCTGGGTATAAATTTATTGATCTATTATTTATATGAGGCCACAAGTGTACTGCAGCGCTGTACGCAGAAGCATACCACACACTAATATTACATAGGGCCTGATTCTGAGGTGGTAGTGATCTGAAAAGTTCAAGAAACTGTGCACCTCTGTAAAACCATGCTGCACTGTAGGTGGGGTGAGTAAAACCATGCTGCACTGTAGGTGGGGTGAGTAAAACCATGCTGCACTGCAGGTGGGGTGAGTAAAACCATGCTGCACTGCAGGTGGGGTGAGTAAAACCATGCTGCACTGCAGGTGGGGTGAGTAAAACCATGCTGCACTGCAGGTGGGGCAGATGTAAGATAAGAGTGATAAAGTCTGATTAACTTACAGGAAGAAAAAAAGCAAATACCTTAAATACAGAAATGTTCAGGCTGCTGCAACCCTCTAAGTGTGTGTGTGAAACCCCTATGAAATGCGTACATGTTGTGTAAGCACACCGTTACGCTGTAAGCACAAAGTAGCTACACGTGCGTCGGAATACACTTTAACCCCTAACAGGAAAGCAATGCGACACCAGTTGTTATGTAATGTTGTGGTCCAACCCAGCAACAAATATTTACTCAAAAGGGGGTTACAACAGAAACACAATAACACATGAGAAAAGGCTACAATCAATGGATACATACGTTTGTTCACCTGTGCAACCCGGTTCCGGTCCTCAGTCAATCTGAATAGATGACCTTCAGAGAATAGACTGAGGTCAGCCAGGAGGCTTGGTTTTATACAATGGTCCAAAGCATGAAACAAATGAAACTGTAATTTCTTCTTTCATAGGTCAGAGCTGGTCATTTACAGTACAGGAGGGGTCATAGGTCGGTTTGAATAGGTGGGCGATGCCTGGTCCAGGTGCACTGGCAGATGTTCTCCGCTGGGTTCCCGTCGAATATCAAGAGTACAGTAAATACAGTGTGATATTAATAATATATTCCTGTGCATATCTATGCGCAGGAGCAAGCTACATTCTGCAAACTGCCATCGGAATATTGCCCTTGAAATACTGTACAACTGGATACCAAACACCACCTCCTAACCTAATTCTGTCCCCTCATATCCTGTAAAGTCGAATCCCTCTATTGTTCCATTTCTAAAGTAAATGTCACTTGCTGGTGTGGTGTGTGTAGGCTATGTGTAAATTATGTGCCATGTGGATTAAGTATGAGATATGTCTTTGTGGCTTTTCCATGCGAATGCATATGCTACCGTATTTACTCATACCACGCAGTAATACGCAGGACCTCGTGAGCCAATATACGCAACGTGCGAGTATGTGCACGCACGGCAGAACAAGCACCAGCACGGAGGCCACTCTGTGTGGTGTTTATACTTGATGCATGTGGGTATAATATTTTCGACTTCGACAAGAGTTGGATGTTAGAGGGGCGTGTACAAACTCAAAACGAAATTACAGTGTAATAAAGCTGTTCAGTATTTCTAGGCTACATGCAAAAGCAGCCAGTATTTACCCTGCAGGCAAACAATATAAGCGTACTTACCTCCTTATATCGCATCATTGTTTGTCCAGTGTAGTTACTGGATCTTTCTTTAATCTCACCTCAGAATCAGGCCCATAATACAAAGTGAACAAGTTAGACAAGTACATACAGGTTCACACATTAACACCTAGATAATAATGGCGGATGACCTGTCCCTGTTACTATTTTGCATTTCTCTGCCACATTTATTAATATGTATATATATTATATAGGTTACTAATTATTTTTTGTATTTGCACTCCACAGCTTCGGAAAAATGGCATCAAATATGGATTTTATCCAGGTCTGTGCCCAAAGCATGGCTCGCTTTTACACCAGTAAGTAACATAGAAACATAGAAACATAGGGGTATATTTACTAAGGTCCCGATTTTGACCGAGATGCCGTTTTTTCTTCAAAGTGTCATCTCGGGAATTTACTAAACTCAAATCTCGGCAGTGATGAGGGCATTCTTATTTTTTTTGAAGTCCAACAAAAAAAATACGAATGAATACACCATCGGTCAAAACGCGGCTGTTTAAGTATGAATCTCGGTAATAGCTAGGCGCTACATTGTAACACTGCCGTGTGCCGCCTGTCAGACAGTACAGGAGCACACAGCCGATCAGGAGGGTGCTACAACGTGGCGCTCCCTGATTGGCTGAAGAAACCCACTTAGACAGAAGTCAGAGTGGGTTTCTGGCATTCGGGGAAAGGGGACCCATGTGAAAACATGGGTCCCCTTTCAGTGCGTGGCTCGGGTGTCCGTTTTTTTTTTTTAATCAAGTACGTGGATTACAAAAGGATTATCCGAGGAGCCTGGTACCCTGGATCTGGTGAGTATAATTTATTCAACAGGTACCCCATGGATTCTACTGGAGAAGAGGACCGACCCTCGTGTGAACATAAGGTAAGTATGTATGTATGTTTGTGTGGATGCATGTAATAAAACTTTACTTTCAAGGTGTGTGTGTATTGTCTTTTTTTGGGTATTTTTTTAGTAGTAGTACTACAGGTACCAGCGGGCCCGTTTTTCCGCCGCATGCTGGTACTTGTGGTTCTCCAAGTACCAGCATGCGGGGGAGGCTTGCTGGGCCTTGTAGTACTGCTACTAAAAACAATATCAATCACTTTTACAAAAAGGCTATCAGCCCCCCATCCGCAGCCCATTGGATGGGGGGGACAGCCTCGGGCTTCACCCCTGGCCCTTGGGTGGCTGGGGGGGGGACCCCTTGATTGAAGGGGTCCCCACTCCCCCAGGGTACCCCGGCCAGGGGTGACTAGTTGGATATTTGATGCCACGGCCGCAGGGCACTGTATAAAAGTGACCCCCGGCTGTGGCATTATCTGTCCAGCTAGTGGAGCCCGGTGCTGGTTTTAAAAATACGGGGGACCCCTACGCTTTTTGTCCCCCGTATTTTTGGAACCAGGACCAGGCGCAGAGCCCGATGCTGGTTGCTTAAATATGGGGGAACCCCTGTCATTTTCCCCCCCATATTTCTGCAACCAGGATCGGCTCAAAGAGCCCGAGGCTGGTTATGCTTAGGAGGGGGGACCCCACGCCATTTTTTTAAACAGTTTTACAGTGCTTATTTAAAAAAAAAAAAAAAAGAACCCCAGCACGGATCACACAAATCCGGCCGAGATTCATTTAGAAAAAGTCGGCAGTGTTTTGCTAATCACTGCCGTAAAAAAAAAAAAAAAAACACGAATGACATCGACATCGGAAAACCCGAAAATGCAGAATACGGCAGCTTAGTAAATTAGTCGTAATAAATTCAAAAAGTTGCAGTTTTACACTTTCGATGTCATTCGTGATTATTCTCCCACCAAATCGGGAGAATTACGAATGTTAGTAAATATACTAGAGATGAGCGGGTTCGGTTTCTCTGAATCCGAACCCGCCAGAACTTCATGTTTTTTTTCACGGGTCCGAGCGACTCGGATCTTCCCGCCTTGCTCGGTTAACCCGAGCGCGCCCGAACGTCATCATGACGCTGTCGGATTCTCGCGAGGCTCGGATTCTATCGCGAGACTCGGATTCTATATAAGGAGCCGCGCGTCGCCGCCATTTTCACACGTGCATTGAGATTGATAGGGAGAGGACGTGGCTGGCGTCCTCTCCGTTTAGAATTAGAATAGATTAGAGAGACACTTGATTTACTAATTTTGGGGAGCATTAGGAGTACTCAGTAGTGTACAGTGCAGAGTTTTGCTGATAGTGACCAGTGACCACCACTTTTATTTATAATCCGTTCTCTGCCTGAAAAAAGCGATACACAGCACACAGTGACTCAGTCACATACCATATCTGTGTGCACTGCTCAGGCTCAGGCCAGTGTGCTGCATCATCTATTATCTATATATAATATTATATATATCTGTCTGACTGCTCAGTTCACACAGCTTATAATTGTGGGGGAGACTGGGGAGCACTACTGCAGTGCCAGTTATAGGTTATAGCAGGAGCCAGGAGTACATAATATTATATTAAAATTAAACAGTGCACACTTTTGCTGCAGGAGTGCCACTGCCAGTGTGACTAGTGACCAGTGACCTGACCACCAGTATATAATATTAGTAGTATACTATCTCTTTATCAACCAGTCTATATTAGCAGCAGACACAGTACAGTGCGGTAGTTCACGGCTGTGGCTACCTCTGTGTCGGCACTCGGCAGCCCGTCCATAATTGTATATACCAGTGACCTAACCGTGGTTTTTTTTTCTTTCTTTATACATACATACTAGTTACGAGTATACTATCTCTTTATCAACCAGTCTATATATTAGCAGCAGACACAGTACAGTGCGGTAGTTCACGGCTGTGGCTACCTCTGTGTCGGCACTCGGCAGCCCGTCCATAATTGTATATACCACCTAACCGTGGTTTTTTTTTCTTTCTTTATACATACATACTAGTTACGAGTATACTATCTCTTTATCAACCAGTCTATATATTAGCAGCAGACACAGTACAGTGCGGTAGTTCACGGCTGTGGCTACCTCTGTGTCGGCACTCGGCAGCCCGTCCATAATTGTATATACCACCTAACCGTGGTTTTTTTTTCTTTCTTTATACATACATACTAGTTACGAGTATACTATCTCTTTATCAACCAGTCTATATATTAGCAGCAGACACAGTACAGTGCGGTAGTTCACGGCTGTGGCTACCTCTGTGTCGGCACTCGGCAGCCCGTCCATAATTGTATATACCACCTAACCGTGGTTTTTTTTTCTTTCTTTATACATACATACTAGTTACGAGTATACTATCTCTTTATCAACCAGTCTATATATTAGCAGCAGACACAGTACAGTGCGGTAGTTCACGGCTGTGGCTACCTCTGTGTCGGCACTCGGCAGCCCGTCCATAATTGTATATACCACCTAACCGTGGTTTTTTTTTCTTTCTTTATACATACATACTAGTTACGAGTATACTATCTCTTTATCAACCAGTCTATATATTAGCAGCAGACACAGTACAGTGCGGTAGTTCACGGCTGTGGCTACCTCTGTGTCGGCACTCGGCAGCCCGTCCATAATTGTATATACCACCTAACCGTGGTTTTTTTTTCTTTCTTTATACATACATACTAGTTACGAGTATACTATCTCTTTATCAACCAGTCTATATATTAGCAGCAGACACAGTACAGTGCGGTAGTTCACGGCTGTGGCTACCTCTGTGTCGGCACTCGGCAGCCCGTCCATAATTGTATATACCACCTAACCGTGGTTTTTTTTTCTTTCTTTATACATACATACTAGTTACGAGTATACTATCTCTTTATCAACCAGTCTATATATTAGCAGCAGACACAGTACAGTGCGGTAGTTCACGGCTGTGGCTACCTCTGTGTCGGCACTCGGCAGCCCGTCCATAATTGTATATACCACCTAACCGTGGTTTTTTTTTCTTTCTTTATACATACATACTAGTTACGAGTATACTATCTCTTTATCAACCAGTCTATATATTAGCAGCAGACACAGTACAGTAGTTCACGGCTGTGGCTACCTCTGTGTCGGCACTCGGCAGCCCGTCCATAATTGTATATACCACCTAACCGTGTTTTTTTTTTCTTTCTTTATACATACATACTAGTTACGAGTATACTATCTCTTTATCAACCAGTCTATATATTAGCAGCAGACACAGTACAGTGCGGTAGTTCACGGCTGTGGCTACCTCTGTGTCGGCACTCGGCAGCCCGTCCATAATTGTATATACCACCTAACCGTGGTTTTTTTTCTTTCTTTATACATACATACTAGTTACGAGTATACTATCTCTTTATCAACCAGTCTATATATTAGCAGCAGACACAGTACAGTGCGGTAGTTCACGGCTGTGGCTACCTCTGTGTCGGCACTCGGCAGCCCGTCCATAATTGTATATACCACCTAACCGTGGTTTTTTTTTCTTTCTTTATAGTCATACTAGTTCCAATCCATCCATCTCCATTGTTTACCTGAGGTGCCTTTTAGTTGTGCCTATTAAAATATGGAGAACAAAAATGTTGAGGTTCCAAAATTAGGGAAAGATCAAGATCCACTTCCACCTCGTGCTGAAGCTGCTGCCACTAGTCATGGCCGAGACGATGAAATGCCAGCAACGTCGTCTGCCAAGGCCGATGCCCAATGGCATAGTACAGAGCATGTCAAAACCAAAACACCAAATATCAGTAAAAAAAGGACTCCAAAACCTAAAATAAAATTGTCGGAGGAGAAGCGTAAACTTGCCAATATGCCATTTACCACACGGAGTGGCAAGGAACGGCTGAGGCCCTGGCCTATGTTCATGGCTAGTGGTTCAGCTTCACATGAGGATGGAAGCACTCAGCCTCTCGCTAGAAAACTGAAAAGACTCAAGCTGGCAAAAGCACCGCAAAGAACTGTGCGTTCTTTGAAATCCCAAATCCACAAGGAGAGTCCAATTGTGTCGGTTGCGATGCCTGACCTTCCCAACACTGGACGTGAAGAGCATGCGCCTTCCACCATTTGCACGCCCCCTGCAAGTGCTGGAAGGAGCACCCGCAGTCCAGTTCCTGATAGTCAGATTGAAGATGTCAGTGTTGAAGTACACCAGGATGAGGAGGATATGGGTGTTGCTGGCGCTGGGGAGGAAATTGACCAGGAGGATTCTGATGGTGAGGTGGTTTGTTTAAGTCAGGCACCCGGGGAGACACCTGTTGTCCGTGGGAGGAATATGGCCGTTGACATGCCAGGTGAAAATACCAAAAAAATCAGCTCTTCGGTGTGGAGGTATTTCACCAGAAATGCGGACAACAGGTGTCAAGCCGTGTGTTCCCTTTGTCAAGCTGTAATAAGTAGGGGTAAGGACGTTAACCACCTCGGAACATCCTCCCTTATACGTCACCTGCAGCGCATTCATAATAAGTCAGTGACAAGTTCAAAAACTTTGGGTGACAGCGGAAGCAGTCCACTGACCAGTAAATCCCTTCCTCTTGTAACCAAGCTCACGCAAACCACCCCACCAACTCCCTCAGTGTCAATTTCCTCCTTCCCCAGGAATGCCAATAGTCCTGCAGGCCATGTCACTGGCAATTCTGACGAGTCCTCTCCTGCCTGGGATTCCTCCGATGCATCCTTGCGTGTAACGCCTACTGCTGCTGGCGCTGCTGTTGTTGCCGCTGGGAGTCGATGGTCATCCCAGAGGGGAAGTCGTAAGCCCACTTGTACTACTTCCAGTAAGCAATTGACTGTTCAACAGTTCTTTGCGAGGAAGATGAAATATCACAGCAGTCATCCTACTGCAAAGCGGATAACTGAGTCCTTGACAACTATGTTGGTGTTAGACGTGCGTCCGGTATCCGCCGTTAGTTCACAGGGAACTAGACAATTTATTGAGGCAGTGTGCCTCCGTTACCAAATACCATCTAGGTTCCACTTCTCTAGGCAGGCGATACCGAGAATGTACACGGACGTCAGAAAAAGACTCACCAGTGTCCTAAAAAATGCAGTTGTACCCAATGTCCACTTAACCACGGACATGTGGACAAGTGGAGCAGGGCAGGGTCAGGACTATATGACTGTGACAGCCCACTGGGTAGATGTATGGACTCCCGCCGCAAGAACAGCAGCGGCGGCACCAGTAGCAGCATCTCGCAAACGCCAACTCTTTCCTAGGCAGGCTACGCTTTGTATCACCGCTTTCCAGAATACGCACACAGCTGAAAACCTCTTACGGCAACTGAGGAAGATCATCGCGGAATGGCTTACCCCAATTGGACTCTCCTGTGGATTTGTGGCATCGGACAACGCCAGCAATATTGTGTGTGCATTAAATATGGGCAAATTCCAGCACGTCCCATGTTTTGCACATACCTTGAATTTGGTGGTGCAGAATTTTTTAAAAAACGACAGGGGCGTGCAAGAGATGCTGTCGGTGGCCAGAAAAATTGCGGGACACTTTCGGCGTACAGGCACCACGTACAGAAGACTGGAGCACCACCAAAAACTACTGAACCTGCCCTGCCATCATCTGAAGCAAGAAGTGGTAACGAGGTGGAATTCAACCCTCTATATGCTTCAGAGGTTGGAGGAGCAGCAAAAGGCCATTCAAGCCTATACAATTGAGCACGATATAGTAGGTGGAATGCACCTGTCTCAAGTGCAGTGGAGAATGATTTCAACGTTGTGCAAGGTTCTGATGCCCTTTGAACTTGCCACACGTGAAGTCAGTTCAGACACTGCCAGCCTGAGTCAGGTCATTCCCCTCATCAGGCTTTTGCAGAAGAAGCTGGAGGCATTGAAGGAGGAGCTAACACGGAGCGATTCCGCTAGGCATGTGGGACTTGTGGATGCAGCCCTTAATTCGCTTAACAAGGATTCACGGGTGGTCAATCTGTTGAAATCAGAGCACTACATTTTGGCCACCGTGCTCGATCCTAGATTTAAAGCCTACCTTGGATCTCTCTTTCCGGCAGACACAGGTCTGCTGGGGTTGAAAAACCTGCTGGTGACAAAATTGTCAAGTCAAGCGGAACGCGACCTGTCAACATCTCCTCCTTCACATTCTCCCGCAACTGGGGGTGCGAGGAAAAGGCTCAGAATTCCGAGCCCACCCGCTGGCGGTGATGCAGGGCAGTCTGGAGCGACTGCTGATGCTGACATCTGGTCCGGACTGAAGGACCTGACAACGATTACGGACATGTCGTCTACTGTCACTGCATATGATTCTCTCAACATTGATAGAATGGTGGAGGATTATATGAGTGACCGCATCCAAGTAGGCACGTCACACAGTCCGTACTTATACTGGCAGGAAAAAGAGGCAATTTGGAGGCCCTTGCACAAACTGGCTTTATTCTACCTAAGTTGCCCTCCCACAAGTGTGTACTCCGAAAGAGTGTTTAGTGCCGCCGCTCACCTTGTCAGCAATCGGCGTACGAGGTTACATCCAGAAAATGTGGAGAAGATGATGTTCATTAAAATGAATTATAATCAATTCCTCCGCGGAGACATTGACCAGCAGCAATTGCCTCCACAAAGTACACAGGGAGCTGAGATGGTGGATTCCAGTGGGGACGAATTGATAATCTGTGAGGAGGGGGATGTACACGGTGATATATCGGAGGGTGAAGATGAGGTGGACATCTTGCCTCTGTAGAGCCAGTTTGTGCAAGGAGAGATTAATTGCTTCTTTTTTGGGGGGGGTCCAAACCAACCCGTCATATCAGTCACAGTCGTGTGGCAGACCCTGTCACTGAAATGATGGGTTGGTTAAAGTGTGCATGTCCTGTTTTGTTTATACAACATAAGGGTGGGTGGGAGGGCCCAAGGACAATTCCATCTTGCACCTCTTTTTTCTTTTCTTTTTCTTTGCATCATGTGCTGATTGGGGAGGGTTTTTTGGAAGGGACATCCTGCGTGACACTGCAGTGCCACTCCTAGATGGGCCCGGTGTTTGTGTCGGCCACTAGGGTCGCTAATCTTACTCACACAGTCAGCTACCTCATTGCGCCTCTTTTTTTCTTTGCGTCATGTGCTGTTTGGGGAGGGTTTTTTGGAAGGGCCATCCTGCGTGACACTGCAGTGCCACTCCTAGATGGGCCCGGTGTTTGTGTCGGCCACTAGGGTCGCTAATCTTACTCACACAGCTACCTCATTGCGCCTCTTTTTTTCTTTGCGTCATGTGCTGTTTGGGGAGGGTTTTTTGGAAGGGACATCCTGCGTGACACTGCAGTGCCACTCCTAGATGGGCCCGGTGTTTGTGTCGGCCACTAGGGTCGCTTATCTTACTCACACAGCGACCTCGGTGCAAATTTTAGGACTAAAAATAATATTGTGAGGTGTGAGGTATTCAGAATAGACTGAAAATGAGTGTAAATTATGGTTTTTGAGGTTAATAATACTTTGGGATCAAAATGACCCCCAAATTCTATGATTTAAGCTGTTTTTTAGTGTTTTTGGAAAAAAACACCCGAATCCAAAACACACCCGAATCCGACAAAAAAAATTCGGTGAGGTTTTGCCAAAACGCGTTCGAACCCAAAACACGGCCGCGGAACCGAACCCAAAACCAAAACACAAAACCCGAAAAATTTCAGGCGCTCATCTCTAAAATATACCCCATAGAATGTGACGGCAGATAAGAACCACTTGGCCCATCTAGTCTGCCCCTTTTTTATCCTTTAGGTAATCTCAACCCTATTTGAACCTTAATTCTTTGTAAGGATATTCATATGCCTATTCCAAGCATGTTTAAATTGCTCTACAGTCTTAGCCTCTACCACCTCTGATACAGTATGAGTAGATACAGCTGTGAAATGATATATATGTATGTTGCGTTGCTCCTGCTCATCACACTACTTAATTGTAAGAAGCAGATGCGCACTCATTTTCTATGATGTTTAGAGGGGGGAAACATGGGGAAATCAGCCTGTACCCCCCAAAAATGTGCAAACTAACACTAGATAGCAAAGTAATTGGGGCTCTTACAAGGTGTCAAATGGCTGATTTTTTCATTATTTAATAACAATAAAAATGAATAGGAAGCCGGTGTTTTTCAGCAAATGAATGCGAATAAAGATAAAGATTGGGGCATAAAAATGCCTGGAAATAGATTTTGTGTCATTTTTTCCAATTGTTAATAACACCTGTAACTCCCACCTGCGAGCCTAAAATAGGGTGACCATATTATCTCTTTTACCTGGGACGCTTATGGATTACACAGGTTCTGTGGCTGATTAAAACCAGCTAAAATGGAGGCTTGAAGTCAGCCAGCCACAGAACCTGTGTAATCCATGAGCGTCCCAGGTAAATGGGATAATATGGTCACTCTACCTAAAGTACCAGTCCCAACAACACAGCACTATTATATACCAGCTAATTAACCCATTATTCTGCATTTTGCAGAATATCATCCCAACAATAACATGTCATGATTGGCCAAAATAAGCTAATTAAAAAACTTCTATGAGCCTAAATAATTATTAGTGGGAGTGTCCCAAGGGTTCTGAACCATGTGGGTAATTCAGAGTTGATCGCAGCAGCAAATTTGTTAGCAGTTGGGCAAAACCATGTGCACTGCAGGGGGGTCAGATGTAACATGTGCAGAGAGAGTTGTATTTGGGTGGGTTATTTTGTTTCTGTGCAGGGTAAATACTGGCTGCTTTATTTTAACACTGCAATTTAGATTTCAGTTTGAACACACCCCACCCAAATCTTACTCTCTCTGCACATGTTACATCTGCCCCCCTGCAGTGCACATGGTTTTGCCCAACTGCTAACAAATTTGCTCCTGCAAAAACTCTGAATTAGGCCCCGAGTCCTGACATTTATACCTTCAAATATGGATTTCCCAAACTTTACAGCTGCTTTGGGGCTGCATAGAAAAGGTTGCCTTAAGTCCTATGGAGAGTAAATGTGGCTATATTTGCGCAGCTAATTATATAGCAAAAAAAATTGTGCCCATTCATTTTAAGCTGAATTCAGCGGCTAATTCAATTCTACCCATAGTGTGTAATATACAGTGTAGTAGAGTATATAGAAACAGTCTACCAGCCACAGTGCCCATCAGCGGCAGCTTCAGAATCCAAGACACTGTTGTTTTGCATTTTATTTACAGGCGTTGTCCTGGCATTTGACGAAGTTGAAGACAGCATCAGGAGAGTCCAAGTAAGTGAATAAAACATCTATACATCAGTCTAGGGAATGTGGGGGAGACTGAGCTGTATGGCTCTGGTATACAACAGTTGGGCAGTACGGATGGTGTAATGGTTAGCATTGCTTCCTCACAGAATTCAGGTCATGGGTTCAATTCCCACCACGGCCCTAACTGTGTGGAGTTTGTATATTTTCCCCATGCTTGTGTGGGCTTCCTCAGGGTACTCTGGTTTCCTCCCAAAATCCAAAAATATACTAGTAGGATAATTGGCTCCCACCAAAAATGAACCCTAGCGTGTGCATATACATGTAATTAGGGCAGACTAGATGGGCCAAGTGGTTCTTATCTGCTGTCAAAATTCCAGGATTCTAACAGTTATTAATATTTGGTGGTGGGGTCTGTGTTAAATAATTTTTCACCTCTTAAGACAAATTTATATTTTTGTGCTCGTGCTCGCAAGCAGAGTCGGACATGACGTGGAGGCTCACTCACGCCAGGAGTCTCGTATTGAGGAGAGATGTATGAAGATACATCTGTATCAGCTTTACAACCGGAATAAATTAATATTTATTGGTGGAAAATACCCTAAAAACTGTTGCTAAATGTAAGTGTCCCCTGGATATATTATAGGGGTTCCGCAGCAGATAACGGTTTCCCATCCCAATGGTCTCCCCCATAGGTTTCTACATTGTGAGATTTCTCTGATCCGGAATGGGAAGCATTCTGGAGCTCAGCCACATTAGTGAATGCTGTCTTGTGATGTCAGCATTCTGAATGTCAGTATTGTAACTACATCCATATCTATCCTTGCTCTGTGGTGGAGAGAAATCTATATAATCAGCTATGACCTGTCCTGAGGAGGATATATGCAGCGGGGAACAGAGGGGAAGGAGTCGGGACCATGGAGTGCAGAGAGAGGGGGCCAGGGAAAGTGTTGGGGAGAGGGAACCCTCGCCCCAGCGATCACTGTGTCTAATATACTAGTGTATGTAATGATGGAATATTGTTCCCATTACGCTGGCAACCACTGACACCCCCACCTCTACTCACCCTAGTCTGCTGATGGTCACCTGTAACCTTTATGGCCATCTTGATATCTTCTGAATGAAATGTAATAAACCTGTAACATTTATTAAGTTGCTTGTATTGGTAATTACACTCTATATTCCTGAGAAAAAGAGAAATAAGTAAGTGACTTTAGCAGCTGCATAATGCTAATATAACTATTGCCCAATCACTCATCCTTTCCCATCTAGACTATTGCAACCTGCTCCTTACATGCCTCTCTCACTCCCATCTCACTCCCCTTCAATCTTCTTTTCTCTCTGCTCCACATCTGTCTACCCCCCCCCCTTCCTCTGCCAAGCCTTAGAAACATAGAATTTGATGGCAGATAAGAACCATATGGCCCATCCAGTCTGCCTTACATCTGCTCTCCTTCCCCTACAGAATACGCCTCAAACCCTCACCTCAGGTACAAGGACCCCTCCAGCTCCACTGCTCCCTACATCTTCAACCTCATCTTCATACATACTCCCTCCCGCCTTTCCTCCACTCTAGTAACCACAGCATTTTCCCATTGTCTTTCCCTCATAATGTCCATATTTATGGCCTCCTACGCTGTTTGCGTTGTGTACATGAGTACCTATACCCTTGTCACTTACAAGGTTTCTCTTCTCTTTATAGGACCAGGACTCTACCCCTCTCATGGGAAAGTGACCCCCCCCCCACCCCGAAGAAAAATAACCCCCAGCAAAAAATAAAAAATAAAAATAACAACAAAAAATACAGCATCAAATAAATAAATAAAATCAATGGGGGGGGGGGGGTATTGTCTTACTGAGGTGGATGTTGAGGCCAGCTGTGATCATGTGGTAATTTTTTTGACTCTAGGAGAGGCTGGTAGACTGGAGGAAGTGTTGGTACTTACCTTAGGTGTAACTGTGGGGAGTAAGCCCTTTTGTTACCCATTTATTTGGTAACTCCCCTCAGATACACCTAAGGCACTTCCTCCAGTCTGCCAATTTCTTCTGGCCTTTCATAGAGCTTTACCACATGATCACAGCTGACTTCAACATGCATCTCAGTACGGCAATTCCCCTCCCATTGACTCACATGGATTGTAATGTCATTCTGACCTGGGTGCCTGTGGCTGGGCAATGTCAGGGGAAACAACACATTCAGCCTGCCCAAAGACCATCACTTCTTTGCCACTTATCCAGCTGAGGAATGTGAGCAAGCCACCAGGACCAGTTGCAGCTGCTTCAAATCTGAGGCCTTTCCTCCACCTCCCGCAGCTGAAACCAGGAAGTCCATCTGATGCTCCGGCACTCAAAATGAAGACCAGCAACCCCTGAGGTTTTATGTCATCAAGAAACTGTAACATACTGTACATGAACCAGGACAGTTATGTGGTCTGGAATTTTATTACATCAAACCAATAAATGTACAGAAAAAAATATATAGAGAAAAATAAAAAATTTAAAAAAACTCTATCTCTTTGCTGTCTAGGACTCATTTTTGTGGGGATCTGACTATGTGAGGCATATTGTCTTTAGTACACAGAATGCAGAATTCAGTGCCAAGAAAACACTTCAAGGGGTCCATGTATTAGTCTTCTTCAAGTATTTAATAAAAAATATTAAACAAAGGTCTCTATTCCGAGTGTACATACAACATGGTTCCTAATTCAGACCTGATCGCAGCAGCAAAATCTTTATTTAATTGGCAAAACCACGTGCACTGCAGGTGGGGCAGATGTAACATGTGCAGAGAGAGATAGATTTCAAATCTGAGCCCTTTCCGCCTCCCGCAGCTGAAACCAGGAAGTCCATCTGATGCTTCGGCACTCAAAATGAAGACCAGCACCCCCTGAGGTTTCATGTCTTCAAGAAACTATAACATACATGAACCAGAACAGTTATGTGGTCTGGAATTTTATTACATCAATCCAATTCATGCAAAAAACAAAACAAAAACATATATATATATATATATATATATATGTGTGTGAGCAGTGAAGAACAGCGCCTAGGTATATCTACGACACACCTCAACAGTGAATGAGTGGCAGCTCTTATACAATATATGAATAAAAATTGACAAATGGAGTAAATAAAAGCACCTAATAGTGTCGGTGAATAAAACCTGTGCGGTCAGGTGCAGTTATTAAAATAAATAGCAACTTAGCTCCAAATATTTTCAGACTGTGACACTTTAGAAGCCGAACATGTAAAGAGAAGATAAAAGCAACATAGTGTGTACTGTTTTGAAAAACAATATTTTTCACAGTGGTTTCAAAAAATCAGGAATGTGGCTCATTCCAAAATATTGAGTGAGCGAAACTGATGATTTCACAAACAGCTTATATGTTAGGAATGTGGCTCATTCCAATTAATATTAAGCAAGCGTAATAATAAAAACAATTTAATGGGCACAATCCTGCCACGCTTAAAGATAACAAACGTACAAGACAATTAACATAAATAGGCAATTCATCTGTCCATAAATGCAGGTAGCACACGTACAGGATTGAATAATTAAAACAGCTTATCTGTCCGCATGTGGGGAGTCCAAAGGGTAAGTAGCAGGTCCCTGTCCCAACGCGTTTCGTCCTATTGTGTGGACTTCATCAAGGGGATACCGTGGCAGGATTGTGCCCATTAAATTGTTAACATATAAGCTGTTTGTGAAAATACTGTCTTTTATAGCTACATTCCTGATTTTTTGAAACCACTGTGAAAAATATTGTTTTTCAAAACAGTACACACTATGTTGCTTTTATCTTCTCTTTACATGTTCGGCTTCTAAAGTGTCATCAGTCTGAAAATATTTGGAGCTAAGTTGCTATTTATTTTAATAACTGCACCTGACCGCACAGGTTTTATTCACCGACGCTATTAGGCGCATTTATTTACTCCATTTGTCAATATATATATATATGTGTATATGAATAAATATATATATATTTATATATATACAAATAAAAAAAACTCTAGCTCTTTGCTGCTGCGAACACATCTGAATTAGGCCCATGGTTCCTGCATAGACAGGATTTATTGAACTAATTGAGTACCGTATATACTCGAGAATAAGCCGACTTTTCCAGCACTTTTTTTTGTGCTGAAAAAGCCCCTTCGGCTTATACTCGAGTGAGTATTTAGGAGGGACACGGAGGGCACAGTGCGCGGCTCTCCTGTGTCCCTCCTGCGTCTCCGGCGGCAGCGGCGTGTGTGTGTTAAAGGAAGTGCATGAACCGGCACTTCCTTTAACACACACATGCCGCTGCCACCGGAGATGCAGGAGGGACACAGGAGAGCCGCACGCTGTGCCCTCCGTGTCCCTCCTTCAGAAGACAGCACGGGAGCGACGGAGGGTAAGTACGGTAACTGGCACTGTGGGGCATATCTGGCAGCATGAGGGCACATCTGGCACTGTGGGGCATATCTGGCAGCATGAGGGCATATCTGGCACATCTGGCACTGTGGGGCATATCTGGCACATCTGGCACTGTGGGGCATATCTGACAGCATGAGGGCATATCTGGCACTGTGGGGCATATCTGGCATTGTGGGGCATATCTGGCAGCATGAGGACATATCTGGCAGCATGAGGGCATATCTGGCACATCTGGCACTGTGGGGCATATCTGGAAGCATGAGGGCATATCTGGCACTGTGGGGCATATCTGGCAGCATGAGGCCATATCTGGCACAGTGGGGCATATCTGGCACATCTGGCATTGTGGGGCATATCTGGCAGCATGAGGGCATATCTGGCAGCATGAGGGCATATATGGCACATCTGGCACTGTGGGACATATCTGGCAGCATGAGGGCACATCTGGCAGTATGAGGGCATATCTGGCAGTGTGAGGGCTGTGTACGGCTAGAGCTGCATTTCCCACCCTAGGCTTATACTCGAGTCAATAAGTTTTCCCAGGTTTTTGTGGTAAAATTAGGTGCCTCGTCTTATATTCGGGTCGACTTACGGTACATACAAAATGCATGTGAAGTGTATAAGGATGAAGGAAATAGACAGAGGGGGAGGGTTTTGTCTGTTTGGCCTGTCTGTCGTCACAGCTTGCGGATCACCTGCCTATCATCAGAACTGTGCTTATGTATGTGAAATATGTATCCTGGCCCAAACAGCCATTCCACACTCATACTGTATGTCACCAGCATTGAGATGCATAAAATCCAAACAGTCAGGATCCAAACAGTCAGAAGATCGACAGCGAGATCCTGATGGTCAAAATCCCAACAGATTCCGGAGGTATGATAGGCTGCAGGGGTGGGGGAGGTTAGGGCTAGGATTAGGGGTAGGGTGAAATACTTACCCGGAAGCCATCAGGTTTCTGGCCATTGGAATTCCAGTGTCAGTCTTCCTACTGTCGGGATCCAACCTGGAAGGATTTCGTACCCAACCCTGTTCAAAGGATATAATCTATAATAATGTTAGCTCTATGTACCAACGTACATAGAGCCCCATTGCTCCTGTTGTGGCACAGACTGTCATCATATGTAATATTTAGGTATTACATACGGTAGCTTTCTGATGTTGGATTTCCGCATATGGGGCTAATTTTGAGATGTTTGCAAACCTGATTTTTACGCAGTTGAGCGATTATCGGCACACTGCGCATGCATCTTAGTTGAACGGCGCACATGTCACAATGGTATTGTGCCAATGGTCGACTAAAAGATATATCCATAAAGTGATTGACAGGCAGGGACCATTTGGGGTAGGTAACATGAAGTCACAGTAAAAAAACCCGGAGTGTTGAGGCCATGTTTGAAGCTGCTGCAATGTATCTGTCGCCTCACTACCTGCGGCCATGCTGTGCGACCACAGGGGTACGCAGAACTTCCATAATCAACAAATTTGCATCTGATGCCATTGTGACATCGCAGTCCCGGCAGTAGCGACATCTGCATATGTCTCTGCATCAAGCCCATGGAGGCTGGTAGAGAGCGATCCAACAGGACTAATCCGAATAACATTACCATGCATGCCCCCACTCATCCCCAACTCCACCAGAGAATAGTTGCCAACTTCAATGCAAGAGATCCTGGAGGGGGAGGTCTCTGGGGCCACTGCAAGGGTGGGGTCCAGTGAAATGCATTTATCTGGAGAGGTGGGGCCACCCTGAAATGAGTCACGGCAATGTGCAGTATCATGGCCCTGCCCATTTCCCTGGGATGCGGGAGGGATGTCTACTCTTCCAGGATTCCGGGCAGAGCACCCCAAAGTTCAGGAGCCTTACTGACACTACAGTAAAGTAGGCAAGCGCTCTAAAAGAACATAAAATTGGCCATCCCAAGGCAGATATGGAAAACTGAAATACACTACTTTCCTCCAGATTTTCCTAAATATTGCGGACCCTTTATTGCTTGCAGTACGGTGAACACTTAATATAGAACTTCTGCATCACACACAGCAGTCACAATAGTCCATCAAGTTTAAAGCCCTAAAACAGAACTTATATAGAGGATGTATGGCCCAACAGCACAGTCTTGTGGCAAATCCATTGCCTATAGGGAACTGCTGACATCAACATCAGTGAAAATTTTAGACCAAATAATCCTGCATAGGAGACCACAAATAGGTTGAACTCGATGAGCTATTGTCTTTATTCAACCTTAGATACTATGTTACTATGTTACTATGTCATGAGACTCCTCCACATACCCAACACGTGCCATCAGCCTTCTACACAAGCCCCTTTTTGTGCCATGAGTCCCCTCCACATGCCCCTTATATACCCTCAGACTCCTCCACATACCCAATGTATGCCCAATATATATTTGCAAGACTTGACTGCCATGGGCAACTTCTCTACTGGCACACTTCTCCACACTTTTCACTGCTTCATGAATAGACCCCTGTGTTTGAAAAATGACAGGAGCTGGTTGGTTGGTACTTTATCCCCATCCGCTTTATCTCTCTCCAAGGCTTAGGGGTCTATTTACTAAGCCTTAGATGGACATAAAGTGGACGGAGATAAAGTACCAGCCAATCAGTTTCCAACTGCCATGTCACACGCTGTGTTTGAAAAATTACAGTTAGGAGCTGATTGGCTGATACTTTATTTCCATACACTTTATCTCCATCCAAGGCTTAGTAAATAGACCCCATAGACTGTGGCTTATGACCTGCATTGTTTGACTGCAAATGCAGGGTGCAAAGCTAGGGTGTAAGGTAGTCTTTTCCTGTGAGGCCACGCGCCTTTTTTGCCAAATGTTTCTCGGTATGCTGCATTTTGAAAATATCCAGGGGGTTGGGGGGCACAGTTTTACTGTTGGCACTGGGATCCATATAGTCTAGGAACGGCCCGCATGCTGCAGAGAAGGCGGTATAATAGTATAAATACATGTCATCCACCCCAAAAGGGAACATGAACCTCTGAAAAACCAAAGGCACATCCGCTCCATATTCTAGACCGAGCACACAGTAAGGTCAATGAGAGCAGCCAAGAATATATCAGCAATAAATGAATTATATATGCAACTTGTTACTAAGTCATCATCAAGTTAGAAATCCCGTCCATTGCTCAGTGAGTCTGATTTATCAGGATGTTTTGCATTTTTCGACATGATAAATGATGTAACAATTAGAGGGGCCTCAGGTTCCCCTTGAGGCCTTGCGGTATGGTAGCCTAAAGTAGGCCGTCCAAAGTCAGGTGATTTGTCTGATTGCCATTGTGAAAACACACCCTGGTAGATGGAAAGCAGATGTGAGGCGCCTGAGACCCCTTGCACATCTTTATCTCAGAAGGTGGAAAGCAAAACTGAATATAATGTTTTAATGAAAAACTGAAACGTTAACCGTTATGTACCATGGTTCAGGATAGACATAAAGGGATCAATTCAATTAGCAGCAAGGTTGCAAAAGTGTATTTGTGCCATGAAACTCGCATACATTGCACCAATGCATGAACCCAGGAATTGCAGGATCCAATTAGAAATGCCAATTGGCGGTACCCGCGGTGAGGTTGTGCGACTCTTCTACAAAGAGCAAACTGGGAAAAGTACGTGAAAAAGTGGGGAAATTATCCTGGGCCCCAAAAAAGGCAACTGAGATAGCAGGACCTTATAGGAGGCTATTAGCATAGGCGTGCGCAGAACATTTTATTAGGGGGTGCACCGTCGGAGGGGTGTGTCTAGCACCGCCTTTTGGGCGTGTCCAGCACCATCTATTGACGGTCAACGCAATATAAAATATCCACCCTTGTACTAATTCTAATAAAGCAGATACATTGTCAGATGTTTTGGTGTGCACCAAACAAACACCCCTGATGGCACTCACTGCAATTACCCTGCTCCTCCTCAGCCTGGTCTGGCTCCCCCTCTCTTTCCTCTGCAAGCTGCAGCAGCTTACTTACAAGTCAGTCACTCACTGACACTGACAGTCGCAGACTAGTACTGCTGCTGCTGGAAAAACGAGTGACGTGTCAATATTGCTGCCGACCGCCTGCCAGTATTGAATTTGTCTTCCTAAGAGGAACACTGGCTGCATGCTGCTCCTCATCAGTGGCTGGCGTTGGCATAGCATAGAAGGAGAGAGGTGGGCATGTGGCGGGTGTGGCGGGTGGGTGTGCGAGCAGCATGACGTAATCACATCACGCTGTTTTTGTACATGGAAATGGAGCTGGGAGTTTGAAAGCCGGTGACAGTGGCACCCTTGATTAACCCAGGCGTCCGGTCAGTAATACAGTCCTGACAGGGTGCAAAGCAGAGGGTACAGTAATCAGCTTGCTCGGCGATCGCTGCATCAGGCATGTGAGATCAGGGTGCCAGACATTAGGGGGTGCCTGTGCGCACCAGGCACACCCCCCCCCCCCCCCCCCTGCGCACACCTATAGCTATTAGTGGCCATTAGGAAAGAATAGGATTTTTAAAAGGTATCAATTAGCTGGTTTTTGCCTTTGTTAATAATGGTGGCAAAATGATAGCAAGCCGTTTTTTTTATCAATTTAAAGTTTTTTACCACTTTGAAGGACAGAAAAATGTCCGTTACCACTTTGCAAATGGTAAACACTTTGAGCTCTCATTTGCAAGTTCAAAACCCCCTCTCCCATCAATACACCCCCCATTAAGCTGTCCCACATTATTTACATCATTAATGAGTTTTTTTTAGAGAATTTCACAAAAACTGTTTTGGCAAAATGATGCTATTTAAGCCCCCCTATGTGCGTGATCATTTATTAGGAGGCGTGTACCAGAGGTTCTGCACTGCGGGCCACATTCATGTTTGTAAGGAATTGCACGGCTGCAGGGAAGTGGCTGCGCCATTCCGTGTCATTATAATTCTAATGCAGCCGGAGGCGGCAGGACATAGGCTGGAGCCGTCATAACGCCATCTCCGCATGCTTACCTGCAATGCCAATGACAGCTCCGGACACAGCCTTTTCTTAATCATCAAGTACGGTGTTTGTGGCTTGCACATGCGCCACCTGAAGAAAAAGTAACAGTCTGTGCTGCACTTGTGGTTCTTATTGGTTCTCATATGCACAATAGGGCCACACCCAGATAGCTACATAATAATGTGATGATGTGATATAGAATATACAGATACATTCACATTTGTGTATTATATACACAGTATACAGGGTGTTTCAAAATTTGCAGTACACCCTTTTGTTTCAAAAACTGTGCAGGAAATGGGAAAACTGAATACTCCAGTAAGGTATGGGTGAGATGGACTATCTTTTAGGGTATGTACCGAACATGGGCGCCATCTTGAAATCAGACATCTTGAATCTAAGTCAGTTTTTTCAAATTGAAAGGGGGGGTCATATAACATACCAGACAACATAAGAATTTGCTAAAAAGTTTATTGCTGCAAACAGATTTGAAATAGCAGTTATGGTTCAAAAGTTACAACACTTTTTTGTTGCAGGTAACTGAAGATGGCCTTGACAAATGAGGAGAGAATTGAGGTCATTTTGATGTCTGGAAAATGAACGTCGTGTGCTGCGTTGTGATCTCTTCATGAAGGATGCTAAAACTATTGTTGAGGTTATCTCGTCAGTAGCACTTTTTGGATGACAACTCTGTGACTCGTCAGCCACAGTCCCAGTTTCTCGGAATTTGGAAATTAGGCACCTGACAGTGTTATGTGAAATTGGAGGTCTTTCTGGGGGCCAGTTGTTAAAATCTGCAGCTATGACACGGAAACTTTGTTCTACATCAAAATTACCTCAATTCTCTCCTCTTTTGTCAAAGCCATCATTTTTTCAGCAAATTCTGATGTTTGACATGTTGCATGACCCCCTTTCCCTTTGAAAAAAACTGACTTAGATTCAAGATGGCCGATTTGAAGATGGCGCCCATGTTCGGTACATACCCTTAGAGCTAGCCCACCTCACCCATACCTTACTGGAGTATTCAGTTTTCCCATTTCCTGCACAGTTTTTGAAACAAAAGGGTGTACTGCGACTTTTGAATCACCCTGTGTATTACTATCCTTACTTTTTTCTTACACTTTATTTTATTTTATTCACTTCATGGCAGGAAATGGCTGTGTACAACAACAGAATTACAACTGTATATACTGAAATAAAATATTAACTGTTTCCTGATTTATATCTGACAAAAATATGGTCAATTCATATTTGTATATAAGCAATAGAGAAGTGAGGCGAGTTATTGTCTGGGAAAATATACTACACTGATTTTATCTATTTTATCTTATCCAAGCAATAATATATAGTTTGTTGCGCTCTCTCTTTCTATTTTATGTTTCTCGCTCTCTCTGCAGTGTTTGATCTCTGACCTACTGTACACTCAGGATAGCCCCAATTATTTAACCATTTTGCAATGTTGCACCCCCACTGTTCCCACTCCCACACATGTGACACCAGAGACTGTGAAAAGTTCTCTCTGTGTTAGGGGCACACAGTTTTTCCATTCACAGACTGTGCTGCTGCCCAGTGTTTTCATAACTGGCCACTGATACATCTCCTATATGAGACATCAAACTTCCAAAAATAGCCATAAAGCTCCTGCTGGACAAGTTACTCAGCCCTGCGGAATTTTATGTTTTTTCATGTACAATTCCTTCACCACTTTTTAACTGTTTTCTTCCCTTCGCTCAACATTGTGAGACACTTTATTACTAATTTTAAAATTATTATTACATTTTTTTTTATTGTGGATTGGTAAGTCATAAGGGTGCTCCATAGCATTATAAAGTGGGAAAGAAGTATGTACAAGGTCAACCATATATATTCAGACATTCAGTACCATAACTAGCGGTGGGTGAGTGGTGCTGCCACGCAGTGCCCATGGCACCTGCACTTGGCTTGCAGTTCACCCTGTAGCCTGTAGATGTACTGTAGAGCCACTTTTTTCAACTTCTTCCTGATCCCGCATCCTCAACGTGATTTATTGATGTCACGTGTTCTGGGAGTGTGGCCAGTCCAGGGTGGATTCCTGTAGACATTATAACAAGGAGTAGGGAAAGCTTTGTTAATGGGCATGGCCGTTGAGAGCTGAACAGTGTCTGGATACTGAGGGGACATGCCAAGAGCCAGCCCTCACCAAGTTCAAGATTTGTCTGGTTCCAATTCCCAAACCGACCCCACCTTCCACATGTGAGAGCTTTTGTGCACATGAAAAAGGGGCATGGCCTCGTGGAAGGGGTGTGGCCTCATGGAAGGTAACGGCCTCATAGTGCAGAGCTCTTCTTCTCTTCACTCTTTTACCTACATGGTAGTGATAGATCACAAGTCTCCAGTTCTTGGCAGGTTCACAAAGTAAGCCTGATCCACAGAGGCTTCAAAAGCCACACCACCTTGGTCAATCCAACTGTCACGCTCTGAATCCAGTCCAATGCTCACTTCATAGGCCTGGAACTCAGCCCGATTCCCCTGTGATGGCTTCCTGTTCCCTGGCTGCTCTCCTGAGATCACAGTCTTCTGTATAGAGATGGGCGTTTGGCAATGCTGGGCCTTGTAAAACTGTTTAGGTGAATGATGACCTAATGCTCATGTCACTAACCCACCCTTTTCTAATTGTCTGCTCTCTTTATACCATCTCTGACCACAGCATAGTAGCAGAGAATAAAGTTTGCTTAGCTTCTGGACTCTGTGGTTTTCCTTATTCTGTTGTATACCGATTCTCTGTCTTTTCTAAGATCTGTGGATCAACACTGTGACAACTTTTGTGCCTTGTGACCACTGCTTTAATTCCACCAGAATGCTAATGACTTGGCTGTCTTCAGACTGCCCCTGTTTTTCATTTACCCCTCTTCCTGCAGCAGAACCACCAGCCTCTTATCCTTGAATCAGTACAGGGAGTCTGTATGTCAAATTACAGGTGAACCCAAACTTTCTTGGGGGATCCCTGGTGAAGAATGATTAAATTACATGCCTCTGTGCACGGGGGATGTTTTCTAGACCAAAAGTGCAGATCCTTACGTTTATATTTTATTGAAACTGAAGCCAACTCTTATTAGCACTGTCCCACACTAAAAGACATACTTCTACCCTTCAACGCCATCTCACATTCTCACTTATCAATGACTACCTAAGAACCTCCTCCAGTCCTCAGGTCATTTTCAGGCCACCTGTGATGTGTGGCTCCAGCATTTCTGCTAAAGCTAGATGCAGCTCAATGGGGGTGGGGGTAAAATTGCTCAAAATATCTCTGTTGTCACAGGATAGAAACTGTTATATGGAGTGAGAACCTGGGCACACTTTTCTCTTGTGGCGCCTGATTACAATGTTAACTAGTCTATCAGCTGTGGCTAAGTGACTCTGCTGAGCTCTCTAGAGGTGTGCAGAGCACTGTCCTGTACCAACTAATCTTTGATACTGTAGGTGCACTGTGATATATATTGCAGACCATGTCGTACTCTTATACTATAAATAGTCCCCAAATCTGATTTATTTTGACAACATAGGCCAGTATTCAATTCCTGTCGGAATGCCCGACAGGTTAAAAAATATTAAATTTTTACAGTTTTTAGGGCAAATTTCGATTTGTCCTATTCAATGAAAGGCACGTTTTTTCGACTTGTCGGAAATTCTGACATGTCGAAAAACAGGTGGATCGGCGAATTCCCCCAGCGATCCACCTGTTTTGTCGAATTTGCGGGCATATCTGACAGGTTTTTGACCCCTTTTCGACAATGCCGATTCAACTTTAAAAAAAGTCAATTGCCATTATTGAAAACGGGCAAAAACCTGTTGGTAATGGCCACAAATTGAATAGTGAAGTGTCGGATCCTCTCCGTCGGAGAGGATCCGACACTAATTGAATATACCTATTAGTATCTTACTTTCTAAACATCTAACATTCTGAAAACTCTTGTTTCTTGAAATAGCTTCTTTTATGAATTCCATTCCTGCTATATTTGTGCTAATGAATTCTACCAATCAGCCCAAAAAAAAATGCTTGCCTTGCAATACACTGCTGGATATTGTATATTGTGACTGACTAAGGATTGAGGATACAAATTTAAGAATAAAGGGGGGCATTTACTAAGCAGTGATAAGAGCGGAGAAGTGAGCCAGTGGAGAAGTTGCCCATGGCAACCAATCAGCACTGAAGTAACATTTATAATTTGCATACTAGAAAATTATACAGAGCTGCTGATTGGTTGATGGGGCAACTTCTCCACTGGCTCACTTCTCCGCTCTTATCACTGCTTAGTAAATGTCCCCCTTTGTCACATATGACCCTCCAACATAGCATTAGTTGCCCAGGGCAAAATGCTCTGCTCCCAAATTTCCTACAGGCTTGTATTTCAGTAACCTGGGTAGAATTAATTCAATGATGTTAAGCAAAAGCTAATTTATTCAGTGAAAGTTGCTACAGTAGGAAAATAAGTGGGAAAATCAGGAGCAGGACATTTTGTACTGGAAGAAATGTGTCATGTTCAAGACACATCCAGCTAGTTACACAGCATTTTTCAGAAGTTTCCTATCCTTTTGAAGAGGCATTGCCTGAAACTTTCCCTATCTTCATACTCATGGTTCTAGTTGTTAATGACATAAATCAACAGCTCAAAGGACAGGTCCCTGCCAGATAAATCTCATTAACAAACTTCTTATGACACTTTACCTTCTATTTTCAATGTTGTCTGTTCATGCTGGACAATTGGACTGTTTCCTAGACTTATTATTGCTCTGTAGGAGATTTGCACTGGAAAATTCTGCTGCTTCAATTTTCTTAATACTGTAGTTGCATGTTTTGTAAATCACTGCCCTAAATGCAGACATCCAAACCAAAAAGAGAAAATGAGCAGCACTGTCCATACCCAGGAGACAGACTTGGCCAACTGTGACATTCCTGGTAATCATATCAATCTCTATCACGTTCTATCCGTACTATGTATATCAGTGCTGTATTTTTATAGCATACTAGTATTTGGGACTCGTCATTTGTGGTTCACTAGCTATTACTGGTTTCTTTTTCCATTTGTCTTCTTCAACTTCCCATCTTTCTTTCTGTCCTTGGGGTCTATTCATGAAGCAGTGAAAAGTGTGGAGAAGTGACCAGTGGAGAAGTTGCCCATGGCTACCAATCAGCTGCTAACGAATAATTTTATAGAATGCTCTTTATAAATATTACCTCAACACTGATTGGTTACCATGGGCAACTTCTCCACTGGTCCACTTCTCCACACTTTTCACTGCTTCATGAATAGACCTCCTTATCTCTCTCTCCCCCCACTCACTCCATAGAAATAGAACAAAACCATGTTTGCAGGATTCCACATTTTTTTTTAACATGAAGGATGTTGTTCTTAGTTAGAAGCAAGTCCGAAACAAAATTTATAATAATAATAATAATAATAATAATTATTATTATTATTATTATTATTATTATTATTATTTTATTTATACAGTGCTTTTTCTCCATTATGACTCAAAGTGCTTAACAGGATGAACATAAGGGCCGATTCAGACCCTGATGCTGATGTGCAAAAATCGCTATGAAATGATTTCTGCACATCTGCACATGCACGTATGCCGGTGCGCGCATGTGCAAGGCCAGGGGCAAACGCAGGATCATTACAGGGGAGCTTCATAGACTTCACCTCACACATAAGAGATAAAGAAAGCAGGAGGACCAGTAGTGCAATACGTTTTATAAAAAACACATTTATTTAAAACATGGTCCTAAAGTAAATAATTGGCCGTACAATGTAAAAGGTAAAAACAGCTTATCTGTGAATTGTAGTCTCAATCCATAGGTTGTAACACTGAACGCGTTTCGTCCGATGCTCACGGCTGGACTTCCTCAGGAGTGTGCATCCCCAGCTGTGTGAGGTGTGTGAGGTGAAACCTATGAAGGACCACCAGAATACTATTGGCATTGATGACACTGGCATCTAATTGGATGCCAGAAACGTGATATTGTGTTACTTATATAATCTATCAGGAGGTGGTTGGAATTCCACCATTTACGGTACACCTTTAATTCACCAGGGTGATACTGAGGGTGAAGGTCACCTATTATTTATGATACTACACTAGGGGCGCCTATTCTCATTTCATTTTTTTTCAGATTTTCTAAAGGTCTGTTTGAACAGCAAACCATCTGAGGAGAGGGCTGCCACCCCGTAAGGAAAGGGGGAGTGTGTTGGAAGCACAGAATCTGAACTTTCATCTAGACACAGGACTTTCCTGTTATAAATAAGGCAGGGCCGGCTCCATGCCTACTAGTACCCTGAACGAGAACATGTAAAAGCGCCCCCCCCCCCCCCATATGCGCGCGCCGAAGGTGCGCGCTCCAGGAAAGTGGGCGTGGTCTCTGGAAAAGTGGGCATGGGCTCATAACTTTATATTATTAGACTATAAATAAATATATTTTCACACCCCCTCTAAGCACACAATTAGCAGCCTTACACATAACAGCCACAGTAGGGTTCCTTACACACAATGTCTCCAGTATAGTATCAGATACACATAATGTGCAGTGCCAGATAGACATGACATGCCCCCCAGCAGTGCCAGCTACACACAATATACCCCCCAGCAGTGCCAGATAGACATGGCATGCCCCCCAGCAGTGCCAGCTACACACAATATACCCCCCAGCAGTGCCAGATAGACATGACATGCCCCCCAGCAGTGCCAGCTACACACAATATACCCCCCAGCAGTGCCAGCTACACATGATAGTGTTCACTTTTTAGGGCAGGGTGCTGATCACAGGGAGGGCAAAATGATGTACATACTGTAATGCTTGGTGCTCATCTACCTACATGGTAAAGCATGTACAGTGCGCGCCGAAGGGGCGTTGCTTCGTGGGAAAGGTGCGTGGCCACATAATAGTGGCAATTCACATTACACCACACAGTAGTGCAGTTAATACACACTGCACCAGGTAAAACCTCCTAGACACTTTGCGCCAGGCAGAGCACGTTAGACACTTTGCGCCAGGCAGAGCACGTTAGACACTTTGCGCCAGGCAGAGCACGTTAGACACTTTGCGCCAGGCAGAGCACGTTAGACACTTTGTGCCAGGCAGAGCACGTTAGACACTTTGCGCCAGGCAGAGCACGTTAGACACTTTGCGCCAGGCAGAGCACTGAGACTCATTGCCTAGCCACAGACGCCTAGCGGGAACACTACATGATATGCCCCCCAGCCGTGCCAGCTACACATGACATGCCCCCCAGCAGTGCCAGATACATAAATGCCCCCACAGTGCCAGATACATAAATGCCCCCACAGTGCCAGATGTCCCCACAGTTCCAGATACATAAATGCCCCTACAGTGCCAGATACAGAAATGCCCCCACAGTGCCAGATATGCCACCACAGTGCCAGATATGCCACCACAGTGCCAGATATGCCACCACAGTGCCAGATAAATGCCCCCACAGTGCAGATATGCCCCCACAGTGCCAGATACATAAATGCCCCCACAGTGCAGATATGCCTCCTCAGTGCCAGATACATAAATGCCCCCACAGTGCCAGATACATAAGTGCCCCCACAGTGCAGATATGCCCCCACAGTGCCAGATACATAAGTGCCCCCACAGTGCCAGATGCATAAATGCCCCCACAGTGCAGATATGCCTCCACAGTGCCAGATGCATAAATGCCCCCACAGTGCCAGATGCATAAATGCCCCCACAGTGCCAGATGCATAAATGCCCCCACAGTGCAAGATGCATAAATGCCCCCACAGTGCAGATATGCCCCCACAGTGCCAGATACATAAATGCCCCATTATTATGTGGAATTTATATCTGGTTACGGTTATCTTTCAGGGTGCTGGGGGAAACAAATGCCTTTTTTTCTTGCTTAGAAATACCCCTCCCTTTCAAGCACCTGAATGATATCACTAAGCTAATTGAGCATCTACCAATATATATGTTTGTTGTGAGAGGCAGAGAGGTTCCTGCATTAGGAGGAGGTGCGGGCCCTGACATGCCACATGGAGCATTATGGGCTTGCTCCAAGGTAGGTAGCTCTTAGCTTAGACATATTGTAGTAAGGAGCTATTATCATGTGGCTCCTTGCTGGTTAATCTTAGACCCAGATTGGAATAATGGAGGTGTGAGGTGTGGTGCCTCTGGACTGGCTGAGCTGGATGGCCTTAGTGTGGCATACCTTTACATTCTACTAACACTTTTCACTTATTAATTTTTTAACACTATTTCTCTATTTTAATTGCATTTCATTTTTGTATCACTTTCTCTATAGCTTCGGCTTCCTAAATACTAATTTATTAACACTATAGTTTTTTCACTGGTATGCTACGCTGGGCTTTCTGGCTTATGCTGGTGTTTTGGGGTGCCACACCCTGCACCTAGATATAGCGCTAGGGTCCCCAAATATACAGAGATACCTTGATGCGGCTTTGGGGCTTATTCACACATTTGCGCAAATATGTGTAACGAAGATCTCCGAATTCTATTATTATGTGGAATTTATATCTGGTTACGGTTATCATTCAGGGTGCTGGGGGAAACAAATGCCTTTTTTTCTTGCTTAGAAATACCCCTCCCTTTCGAGCACCTGAATGATATCACTAAGCTAATTGAGCATCTACCAATATATATGTTTATTTTATTTCTGTGCAGGGTAAATACTGGCTGCTTTATTTTTACACTGCAAATTAGATTGCAGATTGAACACACCACACCCAAATCTAACTCTCTCTGCACATGTTATATCTGCCCCCCCCCCCTGCAGTGCACATGGTTTTGCCCAACTGCTAACAAAGTTCCTGCTGCGATCAATTTGGAATTACCCCCCGAGATAGAGGGCATTCAGTAGTCTAATCGAGATGATACAATTGCATGCATGACTTTTGACAGATCTTCAAAGGGAACTAAGTGCTTGATTCTGGATATGTTCCTCAGATGAAAGAATGAGTGTCACAACTGAGGGCTGGTGTTGGTGTGAGGCTACCTCAGTTGTAGGGGCTTGTGTGAAGGTGAATCTGGGTGGCTGAATAGGACTCCTAGACATAAAGGACTTCTGCCACCAATGCCCGAAGATGTGACCACGAGAACAAAGATAGAATGAGGACTTGTTTATTCAAACACAGTTCTGGTGGTACACCGGCAGGTGCACAGTATGATATGAGAAATGATTAAAAACAGTACATAGTACCACAACAATAACAGTTGTAACTTTCCCCTAGGTGTGGTATCCGCACAAGACTAGCTTGGGAAATAAGGAGATGGTCAGTCCTTACCAACACCTGGGTGCTGTAGAATAGATGAGAGCTGGAACTGGTCAGCAGATGGAATACAGAGGCTGAACGTACTGCAGAATGAATGGTATTTGTAAACTGCCAGTTTTGCCGGATGAAACGGATATTTGAAGAACTGTGAAGAAATGAAGATCCGGATGTAACGGATAATGAGGTTGAATAGTACTGTAGATGCTAGAGATCGAAGACTTGAGAAATAGATGACTTGATACTGTAAATATCCAGAACACAGATGGCGGAGCACCGATGATAATAGGTAGCTGAACACCACTGGAAGCCCAATGCTGGAAGCTGGTATTTTATGAAGCACTGCTGACTGCAGAATACACTGGGAATGCTATGAAGTCAGGCTGGCACCGCAGGGTGGTGATTGGTGCTGGTCTCTATAGAACTGGAGACTTCAGGAGCTGGAATACCTGGAACACAGTTAGAAACTCAGAGAGCAGAGACAGGATACACTTGATGATGACAACCAAAGCACTGACGATTCCCTGGTCTAAGATCAGAACCTTTATACCCTCAGCAGTGCAGGGATTGGATCAGCAATCAGGCTGAGCTCAGCAGGACTTTGGATTGGTAGAAACAGTATCACATGATCATAACCAACATGGCTGCCCCCATACTGATTCTTGGAGGGAAACCCGGCTTGTAGTTCTATATGGAACTTTCACAGTAATGGCGGCAGCGGCCGCAGAACCCAGAGAATGTCAAAACTGCACAGTATGCTCCCGGCTCCAGCGGCAAAAGCTACAGCGGGTGAGAAGCGCCGCACAGAGCCGTAGCACTTAACATAGTGATCGCGACAAGCGGCTGTGGCTGACAGGAGATGCCAGGAGATCCGTCCTCACGCTGGGAGCACAGCAAAGGCAGCAGAGGCCGCAACCGTCAGTGAGTGCTATGCAGAGCCGTTCCACTGCTGAGAGTCCGGTAATGGCGGCGGAAGCCGCGATGAGCAAGAGACGCCATTCCATATAAGAGTTCCCTGTAATGGCACCTACCTACTAATAAGGGAAAAATATGAAGTAAGGACTGTGACACCCGGAAGTAGTATGGGTGCAGGATGGTTGTGGTTCTGCTCAGATGATAGGGATGAGTAAATGAAGTCAACTTCAGAGTAATAATACTAAAGTTTCAAATGAGGTTTCGATTTATTATGTGTGACAATGGAGTTAATTCTATAGATACTCTCAACGAGTACAATATGGGTACATAAAATCAGTATAAAAGCTTACAAAATGAATTCAAATTAAAACACACAATTAGCGCAGGAACTGGATGATAGCTGTTGTCTCTCAGTCTGCGTCGCGTTCCTGCAAACGGGTTAGCTTTTCTACACACTTCCCTGAACTATGCCAACTATTCCATACTAAAGTAAATACCGGCTGCTAGGTATAGTGAACCGCTAGTTAATCTTGTAATTCAAGCTTTAGACTAATATAAACACAACATTCAATATATAATGAACCATAAAATATACAGGTTGCAATGACATCAGGTCATACAATAAATTCCCTTTCTACCTGTACCAGGGTATGCATGCAAATCGCTTTAAGTCGGTAAGGTAAGGAGTCCCCTAGAGCACGTGCACGGCTGAATGAGTATTGAGAGCTCTCTTATTGTTTTTCACCC
The DNA here is from genome assembly GCF_028390025.1 of Pseudophryne corroboree. Lineage (NCBI taxonomy): Eukaryota > Metazoa > Chordata > Amphibia > Anura > Myobatrachidae > Pseudophryne > Pseudophryne corroboree. Next base: position 53,678,366 of record NC_086450.1, read on the forward strand.
GGGTTAAGTAGCAAACAAAGGTAAACTGTTCCTGAATGGTATACCATGGTGATGCAACCTATCATATGAATTAGCGCTGCTCCTGGCAAAACTAACTTGCTGCAAGTCAAACAGCTCTTCCTGGCTGACTAATTACAGGGTTTATATAGTCAATAAAAGCTCCAGATTCTCATTGACTGTCTCTAATCTGTAGTCTCATTTACACAGTCTTTACATTTGATACTTTGTAGCTCCTTGCCTGTAACTGCTCCAACTATGCTGTCAAGATGTAGTGGCTGTATAGCGTAAATATCCTGTAACTGGGACTTTATCAGTGCTACAGTTGCAGTGTAAGTGATGATACAGGGTGGTGCAAGGTGTTTTATCACAGACCTTTTCTCTGGTACCAGTCACAATGGCCAGTCTCTCTGGCTGCCTCCGAATGGCTGCTGATTTAACCACTGATTTGCTGAGGAGAAGGGTCTTATCCTCAGAGCGCCATTAATTAAGTGTCCATCTCCGGGGCAGGACCGCCTCTCTACTGCCTCTACTCTTAGCAGGTATATGTATCACCACCCAGCTCTCTTGCTGGCCTGCTGCTGCTGCCTCCTGGTCCACTTCCTGGCATGACTACACCTGGTAGGACACGATAGACACCAGGGGTATCACCGGAAACCCCACTGCCAGTTTCAGCACAAACAACCACAGGTCCAGCACCATAGGTCACCGGGGAAACCTTGCAGCGCAGCTCTGCTCCCCTGCACTGAGGACCAACTGCCACTAACTGTCAGTGCAGCCTCTTTTATCTCCTTCTGTCCCATGAGCCTCCACTGCTGCTAGGGACCATGTGATGCTGATACTACCCACTGTCACCAATACAAATTAAGCATGCAGTACAGGACACATTGTACACTATTGCTTTACATAAATACACACAAACTGATGGTACTCTTAGTGGGGTGCCACAAGGACATTAATGACATGACTGAGACCCGGCCCTGGAACACTGAGCCAGCCTCAGAAGACACCTGAAAGGTAAAAAATAATGTACAGTAGTCCGGATCGTGACAATGAGGAATTGATTGTGGCTGATATCTGATGTTTAAGTGTCAGATGACACTATCCAAGACAACGCCAAGATTCTGTACATGATCAGTGGCTTGTAATTCTGAATCCCCAAGTATAAGTCCAGTTGATTTTAACTACGCATGTGCCACCCCATGCATACACACATTGACGGAGACTCCGTGGGCGTCCTGTTCTCACTGTCTGTTAAACGGCCATTCCTTGGTGTCAGCTGCCTTGCATCTCATGCAAGAGACTGTTTTTTTGGGGGAGTATCATGGGAGTGGAGCCAGACTTCAGTGGTTTTCTGAGGCGTGCATACTGTATGATGAATGGACTCCTGTCTCTGAAAGATATTTTGCACCCAGCATGGTGTAGACATAAGAGCCAATATGAAGGATGACATTTGCAGTTGTAAAAAAAAACCCAAAAAGCAGTGGGTGGTGTGACTATCAGGGCCGATGAGAGCTGAACTGGCCTGATTACTGCGGGGCGTGGCCAAATCCAGCAGGTTTGCCCACCATCCCTCTGAAAGAGGAAAAAATACCACATGGGGCGCCACAAAAACCCAGCACCCCTCGTTCCCCCCAGAGTTCTTGTCAGCTACGCACTTGCACACATCTTGGATAACACTTTGCTGCCAACCAGAAGAATCAGGTCCAAAGAGCAGAATTGGTAGATGAGAACATCCAGTGAGTTTCCATAGCCTCCAGGTACTCTGTGAACGTCATAGATTTTACTAGGTAGCATGCCGCACAAACCGGCCTATGGGTATATTTATCTAATACACCTGCAAATCCATGAAAACTATAAGGAACATATGTAGATTTTGGAAATACTGTAAAATGTGGATTCTGTTCATAAACATGAGATGGAAACCATTCTGCCCTGTACTTTCCCATATTATACAGTTATTTGCTTATATTCTGTCATCTGCACCACCTGCCGAGAAAGGGCCTGGGATTCACAGCTGGATGGAAAAACACAGCACAGATGGTGTGGGGACTGAACGAACATTATTTTAAATGCTGATTTTCTGTCTGATTCACTTTGTGGACTCAGCGACTTCATCACCGGTGAGATTCCTGACCACTAGTCAGTGTCCGCTGCCTCTACAGTACATCACTGTGACCACTGCCATTTAGTTCAGACTACCCCAAACCACCATCATAAGAACATCTCATATAAAAAAAATTCTCCCAGAAGAGGACAAAAAGTTCTTTTAGGCGATTTCTTTGTCTGGATATTTCGCAAACCTTAGAACAATTTCCCAGACTGTATTTAAGTACTTCCCTGTAGTTTATTTGAAGTGCAACATACTGTTCCACAAAAAAGAACCCATCTGACAATACATTCTACCTACGTGCATGGTATTTCAGATTTACTTTTGTTCAGAAAGACCTGTGCGTTAGGATCTGTTGGGTAGATGAGAGAGACATCTCCCAGATATAGTATAAGCAAGGAGTGGCTGCATGAGAAGGGGCTACAAGTGCACTCAGCAGGAGTGAGAGAGGGTGAGACAGAAGCTTCAGAAGCATAATGTTTTATTTAACTCATGAGCGTCCATAGCAAACCTGGACACCAGGGAAGTGCCATAATGTTAACATCCACCCTCTGTACAGCAGCCAGACATGATATGACATGTACTACTGTGTTGGGTACGAAATCCTGGCAGTCTGGATCCCGCGGTTGGTATTCTGAGTCTCTGGATCCTGACCACATCCCATACTGCCAGTGGCAAGACCATCCCATACACACAGATTGCTTATTTCAAATATTTACTCACCTTTACGTACTAAATTCAATATTTACGTACCTATTGTAGGTAACAATGCTGTCAAAAACTAGTGCCCAACGGGCTGAGCATTATAATACTTTGACACATTGCAGCATTATGCACTATTATTATTACATTTTATTTATAAGGCGCCACATGTGTTTCGCAGCGCCGTACAAAGGACAGTACAGGGGACAAAACATTGCATTACAGTAAATAAATAACAGAAATAGAGTACAGGTAACAGAGCACCACACATTCTCAAGACATAATAGAGCTAAGATGTAAGTATTGAGGGAGTGATCATCGTACTACTAGAGGCTGGTGGCCATAGATGGAGATGAGCCTTTACTAGCAGGATAAAGATGGTCGTTGAGTAGGGGAGAGCTGTGAGTGAAATGTGTTGAGACGAGGGCTTAGATAACAAGAGGAAAGAGGGCCCTGCTCTGAAGAGCTAACAATCTATTGGGGAGGGGCGACAGACAGATGACAAGAGGTGCATGCAAGTGGGAGGTAGCCTGATGGCAGTATGCAAGCAAAGCTGAGATGTTCACGGCATGAGGCAGGGGGGTGGAGGCGCGGCTTAAGCACTGGGTTATACATCGGGAGGGTATGCTTTGATGAATAGGTGGGTTTTTAGTGCCCGTTTGAAGCTTTGCAAGGTTGGGGAGAGTCTAATGGAGCGGGGGAGTGCGTTCCACTGAAGGGGTGCAGCACGGGCAAAATCCTGAACTCGTGCATGGGAAGCAGTGACCAGGGCGGTGGAGAGGCGACGGTCATTAGTCGACCGTAGGGGGCGGGAGGGAATATGAAGGGAAAGGAGGTTGGAGATGTAGGGAGCAGTGGAATTAGAGATGGCCTTGTATGTGAGGGTGAGGAGTTTGAAGAGGATTCTGTAGGGGAATGGGAGCCAGTGTAGATTTTGTTGAAGGGGAGTGGCAGATGTGGTGTGGCGGGAGAGGAAGATAAGCCTAGCTGCGCAGTTCAGAACAGATTGGAGGGGAGCAAGATGGGAGCAAGCGAGGCCAGTGAGGAGGACATTGCAGTAGTCAAGTCGTGAGATGACCAGTGAGTGGATGATGAGTTTAGTTGCACTCTGGGAGAGATATGGCCTGATACGAGCAATGTTGCGTAGCTGGAAACGACAGGATTGTGCCAGAGCTTGGATGTGGGGTGCAAAGGAGAGGGAGGAGTCAAGAGTGACGCCCAGGCAGCGGAGTTGGGGAACGGGGGAGATGGTGGTGTTGTCAACAATGATGGAGATATTGGTCGGGGGTGTTGCTCTGGATGGGGGGAAGATGATGAGTTCCGTTTTGTCCATGTTGAGCTTTAGAGAGCGTTCAGACATCCAGGAGGAGATTGCAGAGAGGCAGCTGGAAACCTGAGAGAGGACAGAGGGGGACAGATCAGGAGATGAGAGGTAGAGTTGTGTGTCATCAGCATAGAGGTGGTATTGAAGGCCAAATGAGTTAATGAGCGCACCCAGGGAAGAGGTATACAGGGAGAACAGAAGGGGTCCAAGGACAGAACCCTGAGGGACACCAACAGGAAGGATGGAAGGGTGTGAGGTGGTGCTTGAGGCAGACACAGAGAAGGAGCGGTTAGTGAGGTAAGAAGAAAACCAGTCAAGGACAGTGCTAGAGAGGCCAGCGTTTTGGAGTGTGCCGAGGAGGAGAGGATGATCTACGGTGTCAAAGGCAGCAGAGAGGTCCAGAAGGATGAGCAGAGAGAAGTGGCCCCTGGATTTGGCTGAAATCAGGTCATTGGTGACTTTCACCAGGGCAGTCTCAGTTGAGTGGAGTGGGCGAAAGCCAGATTGTAGTGGATCGAGGATGGAGTTGTCAGAGAGGTAGCTTGTGAGACGGCTGTAGACTAGTCGTTCAAGTAATTTGGAGGCGAAAGGGAGAAGAGAGATGGGGCGGTAGTTAGTGGGTGATGAGGGGTCGAGGTTGGGTTTTTTGAGAATAGGCGAGACCAGAGCATGTTGGAATGGTGAGGGGAAGATGCCGGTGGAGAGGGACAGGTTAAAGAGGTGAGCAAGGTGCGAGCAGGCAGTGGGGGAGAGGGAGAGGAGAAGACGGGAGGGAAGGGGGTCCAGGGGGCAGGTGGTGGGGGGGGGGATAAGATGAGGGAGTGGACTTCCTTTTCTGAAGTGGGATGGAAGGCGGACAGGGTGGGATAGATGGAGGGGAGGGATAAAGAGGGCAGGGGGGTAGCAGAGGGGTGACGGCGGGAGATGTCGTGTCGGATATCCTCAATTTTGGAGATGAAGAAGGAGGCACTAGTGATGTCAGTGTGGTCCGACTGGGGTCCCCTGACAGAGGGGTGCCCGGGATACAGCATCCCCATTGCTCCCGCCTTAATCTGGCTATGCACATACCTCAGGCACTGCAGATGGTTGGGTACCCTGGATTAAAGCCTATTTTTCATAATAAAATTTTGTGGCCACATTTTCTGTACGTAAGCCAGTTCTTGTCAGCTAATTCCCCAGTTTCCCCATTAATTAATATGCTTGGTTCTGTCTCTTTAAGCCTATGAGCTAGCAGACCTCAACCCATGAAAAAAGCTTATTGTATTTGTTTGATACCTGGTGGTAAAGGATGCAGAGCAATTCCATACTCTCAAACATTTTAAACATAAAAATAGGTACAAATTAGAAAAGGGGGTGTGGCCACAGGTAAATTGGGCGTGGTCTTGCCCCTTTTCCTATTATTTCAATGGAAGTTTGGAGAGCCAAAAATCGGTACAGACCATAAAAAAAGGTACTGTACCTGCTAAATAGGTACAGTTGGAGGGTATGATATTCTTGACAAGACTAATTTAATATAGAAGGTTTCCCTCCCTGGGCAGTGATTGTTAGAGCCATTGTATTGTATTGAAGTTCTCTCTTAAGCCTCACATTAAGCTATAAACTGTCGTTTTGTTTCACATGCTGATGTCAAAGGGCATAGGATATTTTCCAATAAATTAAATTGCTGAAAGAGAAAGAATAGTTCAGTAGGGCTGAATATTTGGGATGGGCTCAATAAAGATCTCTCCCGGGATCACATATAAATCAACAAGAATTGCAGTTCCAGGCCCATAGACAGATACTGGTCCACTAAATCCTCCTGGAAAATATATTTTAAGGACTTTAGGGCAACAAGGGAAATAGGGAAACAAAATGACTACCGTATATACTCGAGTATAAGTCGACCCGAATATAAGCCGAGGCACCTAATTCTACCACAAAAACCTGGGAAAACTTATTGACTCGAGTATAAGCCTAGGGTGGGAATTGCGCTCTAGCCGTACACAGCCCTCAGTGCCAGATATGCCCTCATAGTGCCAGATATGCCCCCACAGTGCTGCCAGATATGCCCCCACAGTGCTGCCAGATATGCCCCCACAGTGCTGCCAGTTATGCCCCCACAGTGCTGCCAGTTATGCCCCCACAGTGCTGCCAGATATGCCCCCACAGTGCTGCCAGTTATGCCCCCACAGTGCTGCCAGTTATGCCCCCACAGTGCTGCCAGTTATGCCCCCACAGTGCTGCCAGATATGTCCCCACAGTGCTGCCAGATATGCCCCCACAGTGCTGCCAGATATGCCCCCACAGTGCTGCCAGATATGCCCCCACAGTGCTGCCAGATATGCCCCCACAGTGCTGCCAGATATGCCCCCACAGTGCTGCCAGATATGCCCCCACAGTGCTGCCAGTTATGCCCCCACAGTGCTGCCAGATATGCCCCCACAGTGCTGCCAGATATGCCCCCACAGTGCTGCCAGATATGCCCCCACAGTGCTGCCAGTTATGCCCCCACAGTGCTGCCAGTTATGCCCCCACAGTGCTGCCAGATATGCCCCCACAGTGCTGCCAGATATGCCCCCACAGTGCTGCCAGATACGTTCCCTCCCCAAGTGCCAGGTATGCCCCACAGTGTTGTTACTTACCCCTCGGTCGATCCCGCGCTGTCTTCTGGAGGGACACGAAGCACACAGCGTGCGCGGCTCTCCTGTGTCCCTCCTGCATCTTCGGCGGCCGCGGCGGGTCTATTATAGGAAGTGCCGGTTCGTGATCAGAGGTCACGAACGGGTATTTCCTGTAATAGAACCGCCGCTGCTGCCGCCGGAGATGCAGGAGGGACACAGGAGCGCCGCGCGCTGTGCGCTCCATGTCCCTCCTTCACACTGCTCTGCCTCTGCCTGCACTGACTCGAGTATAAGCCGAGGTGGCTTTTTCAGCACAAAAAAAAGTGCTGAAAAAGTCGGCTTATACTCGAGTATATACGGTAATTTTTAAACAGACTTTATGGAAGGATTATAAAATCTTTGATTTTATTGAAGGATAATAAAAGAAATAAGAAAAGGTCAGTATGGAAGAGTTTTTGGGTAGCACTAAGTGAAAGTCTTTCCAATTTGTTTGCACCTTGCTGCCCTCACATACGGGACGGGATGTACTAAGGGAAAAATGCTGTAAAACCCCCGTTTTCAGGGGGTTTTACAGCATTTTCAAATGTACTAAGATCCGGCCGCCGGGTTTTTGCCACCCAGGGTATCGCCATCTTTGGATGGCGATACCCTACAGAAGCCTATGTAGAATACATACTTAAGTGACTGTAAATTCACAGATCTGATGAGACAGGCAGATTTACAGAGGAGACATTGGCCTGCAGTACCGGAGATCAGCCGCAGCTACTTGTGTAAAGATGGCACCAAAATCTCTGTCACGGAGTGAGGGAGAGTGAAATGCAGCTCCACGGCGGGAACACCAGCAGTAGATGGCACCCAGAGCTGGGGGATGGGCTACAGGTCAGCACCTTATCCCCTATGCTGGTCCTCGCCACCGGGTACTGTGGAGCCTATGTAAAATGGATTTTTTTAAATCCGACCTGTGCTCCCTGCCCTCTTGGATATAGTGGAGTCCCTGTGCAGTACAGTGTCCACGCCAGCAGCGCGGTCCGTCTCCTGGGACCGTGACCGAACCACGATTTACCGGCGGGTCCAACCTGGTGGACCCTCTTACCTGATGTGCAGCCACATGATCCTGGAGAGCTTCAGCGGTGCTGCGCCTGTGAACCGGTGTGCCTCCACTGTACGTACCCGGGAACCGGCTGCGGGAGTATGCAGCGCTGCTGGGGAGTGATGGAGCTACAGCAAGTAATGTCATAATGACATAGAAAGTGCTGCGGCCCTTGAAGTCTTCTAAAAAGCTCTTTTAAGGGTTGCCTAGCGCAGCCCCCACTGTTAAATGACCTGCTATGCAGGCACCGACTTACAAACTGAGCTCCAGTGTCCGGAGGTGGGGTTATAGAGGAGGCCATGCAATGCATCCTGGGAACAGTCAAAGCTTTAGCCTGTTGGTGGCTCTGGATCAAGATCCAACTCTACACCCCAATGTATTCCCTGTGGAACACAGTGTACCCCGCTGCAGAAACAATTTTTAAAAATCAGTAGCTGTCTACCATCGATGACGGGAACCATCTGGTTCTCCCCCAACGATGGTAAAAGTATTTAACATTGGTCTCATATCATTGATGATTTCAAATCATTGCCTTGTACTGGCCCTAGAAGTACTTTAAGATTTACGTTATTTTAGCCTACCCCTTCATAATGGACCCCAAATTTTCCATATTATCTCCCCATCCTGCCCACTTCACTAGGAAGTGGGAGATCTGCCTACTGTTTCTGGGGTGCTGGAGACAACAGTACCTGAAGAATCGCAACTTCCGGGAGAGTAGATAAGTATGATTTAAGCATCAGCGCACTGTCACATACAGTACGCTATATGCTAATGCCATTAGCTGGGTACATTGCATGATTGTATATGTATGCCATCTTACACGTTTAAAGTGCTCTAATTATCGTTGGGGTTATGTGGCCTATTTATCAAGTTGCTTTTGCAGTCAGACCTACAAAAACATACATTTTCAGAGATTATATGCAATATTTGAGAATTGGGGCAATTTAATATACCCCTATACTTTAAATACAAATTTCAGAGATGTACGTTTTTGAACTCATAAGCAGTACCTGTAGCTTTCTAGGACTGCAAAAATTAGCTGGTTGCTATGACTATCTTTAGATTGCATGGCAACTTGTTTTCAAATTATTCAACAGAAAGTGGTCTATGAATCCCTCCCCTGGAGACTAAATGTGCACATGTTACATGTGTGGCCCTACAGCCGTGCATGCACAGTAGGTAAGGCGGGTCCCAATACGGCAGTAAAGTGATAGCACGAGCTATAACCTGAAGTTCTACTCTTTGCTGGGATGGGCTCTTATCGTACTTGCCTACATGATATTTCTCCTCTCCGGGAGAAGCCTGGAGAGGAGACGCAGCAGGAGTCTTCGGGGAGTGGGACCGGACTGTGCCATCACCAAGCCCCGCCCCCACATCAGAAAATTACGCGATCCGCGGGCCCGTGGGAAGGGGGTGGGGCTAAAATGCCGCAATTTGCGTCATTTTAACCCCTTCCCCACCCAACTGACCCGCGAATACGGGAGATTATTTCTCCATCCTGCCCGCATCACTAGGGTGCGAGCAGAATGCGGGAGACCTGCCCACTTTTCCGGGAGTGCGGGGGGTTACCCCAAAAAACGTGAGCCTCCCGCAGCTTCCGGGAGAGTAGGTAAGTATGGCTCTTATTGAAGTAATTTTGATAAATTGCTGACATTATGAACAGGCCCGTAGACAGCAAGCCCAGGACCCAATGCTTTGGTTGTATGACCTAATCACAGAGGTGTAGCTACGCCCCCTTTTTAAAAAATAACCTTGCAAACTACATTTAATGGTGCCAACCAACACAGGGAAGGGGGGGGGGGGGGGGGCACAGTGCACCTCTCAGCAAGGGTCAGATCCAGTATGTGAGATGCTGTTCTGGGGAGAGGCTGCTGTTGCTGACAGGTAAGAAGGGAGTAGGTGTGCGGACCTAGGCTCCTGCCGGGCCCTTCCAAGAAGCCTGGGCCTGGGTAATTAGTACCCGCTCTCCTCCCCCTCTATGCACCACTGATTATGAGGTGATGAATGATAGTCAGCGGGGAAATGGCAATTATTAATAAATCTATCCTATGGGTTAAATCATGTATTTCCTATTATGGAGGTAATTTATGAAGCGTGCAAGGGACAAAAACCACATGTATGTACAGATCTGTCCTCTGTCATCTTACCCACGACAGCATATATATGCGGCACATTTGCTGCGATTGGTATTCCACTGCATCGGGTGCACTGCATACGCACCCACGATCCATAGGATTGCATGGTGCGCGCACTCCTGCGACTGTTTTGAACACCGGCGTGAATAATCGCACCCATGATGTTTTCTCACTCAGCGGTATAGATGAACATGGACACATTTGTTGCTGTGGAAGAGATTGCATAGGTAGAGACAGAGGGGGTAATTCAGATCTGATCGCAGCAGCAAATTTGTGAGCTAATGGGCAAAACCATGGTGGTCATTCCGAGTTGTTCGCTCGCTAGCAGTTTTTAGCAGCCGTGCAAACGCTATGCCGCCTCCCACTGGGAGTGTATTTTAGCTTAGCAGATGTGCGAACGAAAGGATCGCAGAGCGGCTACAAAATCATTTTGTGCAGTTTCAGAGTAGCTTCAGACATATTCAGCGCTTACGAACCACTTCAGACTGTTCAGTTCCTGTTTTGACGTCAAAAACACGCCCTGCGTTCTCCCAGCCACGCCTGCGTACACCTGCGTTTTTCCTTAGCACTCCCTGAAAACGGTCAGTTGACACCCAGAAACGCCCTCTTCCTGTCAATCACTCTGCGGCCAGCAGTGTGACTGAAAAGCTACGCTAGACCTTGTGTGAAACTACATCGTTTGCTGTAATAGTACGACGCGCGTGCGCATTGTGCCGCATACGCATGCGCAGAAGTTCCGATTTTTTCACTGATCGCTGTGCAGCGAATGAAAGCAGCTAGCGATCAACTCGGATAGACCCCCATGTGCACTGCAGGTGTGGCAGATATAACATGTGCAGAGAGAGTTAGATTTGGGTGGGTTATATTGTTTCTGTGCAGGGTAAATACTGTCTGCTTTATTTTTACACTGCATATTAGATTTCAGTTTGAACCCACCCCACCCAAATCTATCTCTCTCTGCACATGTTATATCTGCCCCCCCTGCAGTGCACATGGTTTTGCCCAACTGCTGACAAATTTGCTGCTGCGATCAACTCTGAATTACCCCCAGAGTTCAACGGTGCAGGAATGAGATTCAGAGCAATATTGTTGAAATGAGACTGAGTGCTGGAAAAGGTGCTTTACTAAGGATGCTCCTTGCTGTGCGGGATGGCGCATGGCCGTGTTCATTCCAAAAAAGTACTTCTAATTTCCCAAAACTCAGAGCTGGTCTCATCCTATACTTTTAATGGAGCTCAGTTGGTGTTTTCATGCTACACTTTGGCAGTGAAATATATTGTTAGGCATCCTGCGAGCAGAGGATTTAAATAAAATATCACACACACAAAAAAAGTGATCACAACAGTCCCGATCCGCCCTCATTCCCTTCTGTAACCTAAATCATAAATGGGGCTACACTCAGTGTCATTTTAGCGGTATGGGTGTCTAAGTATCTTACAGGATATAAGCCTCTTGCATTTAAGACCATGTGGTGCAAAACCAAGGCTATTTGTAGTTGTAGTGTATATTCACTGAACTTCATGAATAGCCCCCAGTGTGTTGAAGGGCGCACCGGGGGAATGTAGTGATAGGGGCCCATACTTAGGGGTGTGGCCAGCCTACAAAGGGTGTGTGGCCAGCTTCCACAGAGGCTTGAAATACACAATAGTTACGTTAGTGCAGTGTAATGCACCATATCTACCATGTATAATACAAGTGCACAGTCTTGAACATATCCCTAGAGGAAGGATTGAAGGATTGGACCCTCAGGCAGTGGGGCCTACCGGTGGTTTCCCTGGTACCCCTGTGGGCCAGTCCGACCCTGATACTGCCTAGGAAACAGTCATTGTTTGTGCTAAAGCTCGTGCATACATGGCTATTCTACTACAACATCTGGGAGATTCCAAAACGTTTCCTAGCCCCCACGGTTACCTGCCTACTTCTGAGATAAATGAGTGGGACGGGGTCCGTGATGAAGTTCCTTGCGAATGGCATCATCGTGACTTCACCTCTTCTGCGCAACTACTGGATTCAACCTGTCCCGCCAGCCTGCACAGTCCAACCACGTCTTTCCTCTGGGACAAACCTTGGAGAGAGACTAAGGGGGACATTTTCTAAGCAGTGATAAGAGCGGAGAAGTGAGCCAGTGGAGAAGTTGTCCATGGCAACCAATCAGCACTGAAGTAACATCTATAATTTGCATACTATAAAATTATACAGAGCTGCTGATTGGTTGATGGATCAACTTCTCCACTGGCTCACTTCTCCGCTCTTATCACTGCTTAGTAAATGTCCCCCTGACCTACAGTATCAGCTGCTAACGACCATGTTACAGGCTGTATTTGAAAGACAGTAAGAAGCCGATTGGTTGGTATTTTACCTCTGTCCACTTTAATTCTCTCCAATGTTTGATGTCTCTCCCCCAGGAGGAGAGAAGCAAGTATGTGCTAGTGATTTCTCGTTAATCCGATTACTCTAATGAAGCTCTCAATCACTCTCACATACTAATATATAGTCGTGTGTTCGTGTTACGAGATGTTGTGCAGGCTGTGGGCTTCATATACAGCAAGGGTTAAATTGCTCTAGATGAAGCAATGGAACAAAAAGCAGAGCATCTGTTTGTCATTACTGGAAACGGTTAAAAAAAAAGTAGAGGAGCTGAGAGGGTGAATGGGAGCGAGAGGCTGAGTAATTCATACCAGCTGCACCTCCGCTCTCCCCAGCATTTTTCTTTTATTTAGATTTTGATGTGAACGGGGGTCAAACAATAAAACCCCTTAATAAAATAAATAAATATCCATATATGCACAAGGGACAGGCAGCGCTGTTCCTGAAAGCTTACCAAAGCCTCCAATTTTATGTGATAGATTCCCCCCTCCGGGCAGCAATTGTCGCCCTGTGAATATTGCTAGTCGGAATGTTGTTTCAAGGATCTTTCCTGCTTTTACACACAAAGATAAGTAATACATTGGAGTTTTCTTTCATATGTTACTGAGACTGGGTCTATATTATGGCCTAGTAAATGTCGTCGCTCAGAGAGAAAAAGAATCTCTGTAGGGCTGGATTTCAGGGAAAGTCTCGATGAAGTCTTCTCCCACTAAGGCCTGAGACCATGAAGAGAGTAACCAGAGCTGCATCTCCAGGCCTATAAAACTGAAGTGGGCGGCAAAATTCTAATGGAAGATGTTTTTAAGGACTTTTAGGAGACAAGTGGCTGTTACATACAGGACCGGGCGTCGTCTGTTCTTTTCAGATTGCCACACTGCATACCTCCCAACATGACCCTCTCCAGGAGGAACACAATGCTCTGCTCCTGGACTTCCCTCTTAATTTATGATTGCCATCACCTGTGCTAAAACACCTTTCTTCTCCACTAACCTGCTGATCACAGGTGCAGACAATCGTAAATAAAGAGAAAAGTCCAGAAGTAGAGCATTGTGTCCCGCCTGGAGAGGGTCATGTTGGGAGGTATGACACAGCGCCCCGCTTTGCTGGACAGGATCGGTCGTATGTCTCTCTTCCATTTCTCTAGTTGCGGAAAGGTAACTGATGAAGCACCAAATTCAAATCAGGCACTCCTATTTATCCAGCACTTTGGGGGTCATTCCGAGTTGATGGCTCGCTAGCAACTTTTTGCAGCGCTGCAATCAGGTTAAATCTTGGCAAAACTGCGCATTCGTATGCACTGCAATGCGCATCGTATGGGTACAAAGAGGATCGGTGCTGGGTGATGGATTTAATGAAGAATCCATTCGCACAGCCAATCGCAAGGTGATTGACAGAAAGAGGGTTTTTGTGGGTGTCAACTGACCGTTTTCTGGGAGTGTTTGGCAGGCGTGTCCAAGCGTTTGCAAGGCGGCTGTCTGACGTCAATTTCGGGACCAAAAAGACTGAAGTGATCGCAGCAGCTGAGTAAGTTCAGAGCTTTACAAAACTTTTTTGTGCCCTCGGCTGTAAAAGCATTCGCACACTTGCAAAGCAAAAATACACTCCCCCATAGGCTGCAACTATCTGATCGCAGCGCTGCAAAAAGTTGCTAGCGAGCGATCAACTCAGAATGACCCCCTATGAGCACTTCTCAGTGGCAGGGAATTAGGCCCTGGGTTGGACTGTTGGAAACCCACAGTGGGCCCCATTGCCTGGTGACCCACCTACCCCTCTAGGGATCAGGTTCCAGACTGTGCACTTGAATCACAAATTATGCACATGTCACCTTATACTGCACAGGGCTATGGTGTATTTTCTACAGTACATTGCTGTTATTAATCTGGTACATTATCATGCATGCACTAGCAGTATGTACTATATATATATTTATTTATTTATTTATCTATCAAGGGGGGTCCAGACCATGCACTCTCTAATAGCCAAATCTCTGTGGCAGCTGGTCACACCCCCACTGGAGACTGGCCACACCGCTAAGCATGGGCCCGACCACTGCATTCCCTCTTCGATGGGCCCCTCATGCCCCAGTCCGACACTAATTAGGCCTCCTTGTATCCAGTACTTCCCAGTGTTTTGGGCTTCTACTTTTCAGGGCTTGATTGTGTATTGTGTTTTACAAGTGGTTCCGTATAAGTGGCCATGAGAAAACTTATTTGAAAATGCAAGTAGCCAATATGGATCATTGTGCCAAGTTATAACCAATACAGGGACTGTGCCAACTTCTTACTACATCTCTCCTGGAGATGCCCCGAGAGGAGATGCTGCCTGCAGACAACTTCAAGGGACGGGACTGGGCTTTTGAAACTAGTTTGAAGTTTTGAACGTGATTGAAACTGCTCGAAGTTAGCTAACATGTTTATTAGAGCAGCTTTGATAGCTTATTACATGCAATTGATGAAAGACTAGTAATTCTTTTTGGACCTTTTTTTTTTTTTTTAAATGGCTGTTTGATGCCAAAAATGCAAATGTGTAAAGCAGATGTAGGGGAACATGTAAATAAAAACTATTTTTCTGCAAGGTTTGTAGCGCGATTTACAGGTAAAAATGACATGTGGTTAGTATTGTTGCCTAACAGCTCTGTGGTCTTAAAATGGGTTCAGCATGATTTACCAATGTTCGGGATGCCGGCCGTCAGTATGCCGGCAGCGAGGTGAGTGCAAAGAGTCCCCTTGTGGTGTTCGGGACAGGCGGTATTGGAAATATGGTGTAAAAATTTTAGGAGTTTCCTTCCTGTGAGGTGGCTAGAAATGAATGCAATAATGGTCCATTCTTCAGTGGGCATTTTATGGGAGTGTCGGGTAGAGCGGCTGCATTCACAGACGCACAGCCACAGGCATAGGAGGCAACGGTCATACAGAGAAAATGCATCTAGGCGTTTCCTGTGAGGTGGCTAGAAATTAATGTGAAAATGGTCCATTCTTCAGTGGGCATTTTATGGGAGTGTCGGGTAGAGCGGCTGCATTCACAGACACACAGACGCAGGCATAGGAGGCAACGAACATACAGAGAAAATGCATCTACCACATGGATGGTGCATGTTCTGGTGGTGCCACTGATGGCGGAGTATAAGGATGCGCCAATCTGTAGTACCGTGTGCACAGAAACTAAAAGTGGGAATCTAAGTCTTTGCACATTTGGACGCACTAATGAATTCTAGGGAAGGAGTTTGTAGCAGAATTTGAATAAAGTCGCAGACATCCTGTATGTTCTCCATGTCCTTATGTGGAATTCCTCCATGGACTCCAGTCTCCTCCCACAATGACCAAAAACACACTAGTAAAGCTGAGTACACATCATAGGCAAACGCGCGGGGGGGGGGGGGGGGTTCGGTTGCCCAGAAACCCCCCTCCTCTTGGCAAGTGCCAAATTATGACAACAATACCAATGGTATATAATACAATTACTAAAGTCACTGCCGCATCATGACCAGTGGTAGCAGTTTTTTCTATTAAGTTTGCTGTGTGTGTTTGGTTCTGAGCCCTCAATCAGTGCACTGGACCAAAGAGTAGCTACCAGTAAGAAGAGACAGGTGCCTTACCATGAGGTTGGAGAATGTGTGTTTAGAAAGTGCAGTACTGGTTCTATAATGTTTGTGCATTTATTTATTATAGTATGTTTAACCTTTTCCTGACCACTTACCTTATTTATTTTATTGAAATATATTTGATTCAGCCTATACTATAGATCATCTATACTCATATACTGTATTCCATATTCCGCAGAGTGGGATATTTGCAGATTGCATTAGGAAACCCCCCTCTAGAAATCCTGTGTTTGCCATTGCACATCATAAAGAGATGACGGTGGATCTGCCATTGTGCTGACAGAGCAGCCAATTCAGATAAGTAGAAACACTTATTGATCGGCTGCTCGATGTGTCGGTCAGGACCCCAGCTAAATGGGGTATTTGAATTCGCCCGTCCAGCTGTGATGTCTGCCCAGGGGCATTTTTCAGAGATGAGGTGACGTGCATGCAGCCTCCGTTGCGGGCCTGTCCTCTCCGGCAGCTAGTAGACTCTGGCATAAAGCCAGAGTCTACTGCGCATGCACAGGTCTCCGGGAACATGGCGCCCGCGCCTTGTTCCCGGGGACATCTCCAGTGCGCATGCGTAAATCATTTGGAAATGGACGCGGTGGCCATTTTTCAAGTGATTTGTACCCGCACTGCAGAGCCGCCACTGTGCGACTCTGGAGAGGTAAGTATACTATAGTATATGGGTGCCGTGCATGCAGCGTGGTCCACCCCCACTCCCCCGGACTTAGGGGCCCATATGCACCGCAGACACTGCACCCATTATAGAAACGCCTATGCGTCTGCCCCTACAGAAATTGTACGGGGGAAGTGGGGGGGGGGGTGTTAGTGATATATCGGGCGAGTGTCGATATATCGTGAGCCGAAGGGGCTTGTATCGCCTAGTGTGTACCAAGGTTAAATTAATAGACTTCAAATATATATTCGAGTGTGATGTGTGTACATAAAATTTACTCTGTAAGCTCCAATGAGGCAGGGACTGATGTGAATGATCATTTGGGACAGCAACTAAGCCTCACCCTTTGCAAATATGTAAAGTGCTTTAATTAATGGAGAAAGACTATGGGCCTAATTCAGACCGTAGCAGCACTGTTGGTAGCAGATGGGCATAACCATGTGCACTACAGGGGGGGGGGGAGGGGGGGGGGTCAGATATAACACGTGCAGACAGAGTTAGATTTGGGTGGGTTATATTGTTTCTGTGCAGGGTAAATATTGGCTGCCTTATTTTGACACTGCAATTTAGATTTCAGTTGGAAAACACCCCAACCAAATCTAACTCTGCACATGTTATATCTGCCCCCCTGCAGTGCACATGGTTTTGCCCATCTGCTAGCAAAGGCCCTCATTCCGAGTTGATCGCTCGCTAGCTGCTTTTAGCAGCCGTGCACACGCTAAGCCGCCGCCCTCTGGGAGTGTATCTCTGCTTAGCAGAAGTGCGAACGAAAGGTTAGCAGAACTGCTCGAAAAAATTTTCATGCCGTTTCTGAGCAGCTCCAGACCTACTCCTACCTTGCGATCACTTCACTCAGTTTAGTTCCTGTTTTGATGTTACAAACACGTCCTGCGTTCGGCCAGGCACTCCCCCGTTTCCCCAGGCACGCCTACGTTTTTACCTGTCACGCCTGTGTTTTTTTAGCACACTTCCTGAAAACGGTCAGTTACCACCCAGAAACACCCACTTCATGTCAATCACTCACCGATCAACAGAGCGACAGAAAAGCGTCGCTCGTCCTTGTGTAAAACTGCATAGTTTTGTGTGAAAGTACTTCGCGTGTGCGTACTGCGGCCCGTACGCATGCACAGAAATGCTGCTTTTCACCTAATCGCCGCGCTGCGACCGAAAGCAGCTAGTGATCAACTCGGAATGAGGGCCCATGTTGCTGCTACGATCAGGTCTGAATTAGGCCTTATATGCATTTGTGTGTGTGAAGGAGTATTATTATTATTATTACTATTATTATTATTATTATTATTAATATTATTAGAAGATTTAGGGTTCATGGACTTAGATTTATCCTAAATATATGTTGTAAAAATTGTATTTATTTATTTATTTCTTTATTGAATTACAACAGGTCAGATCTTACCTATAAAAGGATGGGAAACATCTTAAAGAACACACTTTTTTTCAGTACAATGCTTGTCCTCATGCTCATAAAACATGCAAATCATAGTTGCCTACCCTCCCTCATTCTGCAGGAGACTCCCTGAAATAGTAACAATCTCCCTGACTCCCTGAATAGTCCCCAAATCTCCCTGAAAAAAAGAGAAATCAGAGATATATACATTTAAATGGGATCATCAGTGCCATTTCCCTGTATTGGTTATAAGGCACAATGATCCCTATGGCTACATGCATTGTAAATGTTTCTTGTGGCCACTTACAGTATGTGGTACCTCTTGTAAAACACAATACACAAAAAAAAATCCTGCAAAATATCAGTCTTTTCTTCAACAAGTAGATCTTACTAACTTTGCGGCTCATTTACATTTGGATGTAAGTTATCTTCATGACACGCCTCTCATATGTAACAGTACGCGCCCGCACTGATAGGGGTTACTTTCACAATCTCCCTGAAATGCTTTTTCAAAGGTAGGTAAGTATGATGCAAATACATCTACAAAATGTATCGTTAGATGAAGAAATCTGTCTATACGGTTTTGAAACGGTTTGTTGAAAATATAACAATGTAACACTGCCCCCTGCTGATCATTTAGAGGTTATTGAAAGATTGAAATAAACTGAAATGAGACTCATTCAAAATACAACAATGAAACACTGCCCTCTGCTGATCGTTTAAAGTTTTATTGCAAGATGTAAATAAATAATCGCACTGGGGGGCAAATATATGGTTATTCGCTAATGACACAGTAGCTGCATCTATGTATGCAGCGGCTGTGCGAAGTCCTGCAAAAGCCGCAGGAGGGGTCTTGAGTAAAAAGACACCAATTGCACACTTCTGTGATCCGCAGCTGCATATTAAAACCTCATCTAATCAACTGCATGACCATTGGACATCCTGAGTAACCCAAGGATACAGCCACTAGGCTTCAACATACCCAGAAATTGGGGCCGACATGCAGAGACACTTGCCTACTTTGCTGCCCCTTCCTCCAGGAGGAGGCAGCATTGTAGGCGCAGGGGTGCATGACCGACAGAGAAGTGGGCAGTCCGGGGGCGTGCATCATGTCATCGTGGCTCCGCACCCCACTATACAGTGCCGAGAAAATAGGCATTGTGTAGCAGGGGGCGGAGCTACAATGACGCGATTCAGCGTCATTGTAGCTCCGCACCCTCACTTGTTCTCTGCTGTGGGTGGCTGAGGGGGTATGTGGAGGGGCTGCAGGGAAAGTTGAAGGCTTGCCCACCTTTCCGAGTTCCAGGAGGGCTACCCAATCATCCCCCATTATGACAGTACCCCCTTCATGTTGGGGCCAGTCCCGATGCCTCCAGACGGCCAAGGCAGCCTCTACCTTAACCCCACCTGCACTACAATTTACTGCCCATTGCCCTTCCTCCGCCAGTTGCAAAATAAAAACATTAATCGTAATGACAAAAAAAAAAAAAAAGAATCACCTGGCCTCATCCGACCTGCGGCCTAGCAGGGTTCTCATGTAAGCAGACCTGCTGTGGCGCCCTAGGCATTCCCCCATGCCTAGTGGGAAATCCGCCACTGGCCCGAAGACTCATTTATACTGTAGTTTAAAGAAATCCATGGTGCAACAATTTGTCAATTTACCCTCCGTGCAGCACAACATGTTTTTACCAATATGTACTGTAGCATTAAACCTTTTAGCCGGTTTACTAATAATAATCCTTTTACACCAAGCCAAAAACTCGGGTTATTGCAGGGTCGACCAGCAACTGTCAGAGTGCTGGGCTTGCCCCCAGCAGGGCAGGCTCGAGGCACGTTCCTTAGGCGTTTCAGCGACCAGCGTGGCCATCCCTAAGGGCAGCTGTCAGCCCTCTTTCCCTTTTAAATCAGGTGCCGGTTCATCAGCCAGTCACAGTTCGTGAACCAGCAGCGGCGGCTCCTGATAGATTGGCTGCCGTAGTAGTAGCGTCCTTATACGTAATGCCCCCCCAGTAGTAGTAGCGTCCTTATACATAATGCGCCCCCAGTAGTAGTACCGTCCTAATACATAATGCCCAGTAGTAGTAGCGTCCTTACATGTAATGCCCCCCCGGTAGTAGCGTCCTTATACGTAATGCCCCCCCAGTAGTAGTAACGTGCTTACATGTAATGCCCCCCCCCCCAGTAGTAGTAGCGTCCTTATACGTAATGCCCCCCCAGTAGCGTCCTTATACATAATGCCCCCCCAGTAGTAGTAGCGTCCTTATACGTAATGTCCCACCCAGTAGTAGTAGCGTCCTTATACGTAATGCCCCCCCAGTAGCGTCCTTATACATAATGCCCCCCCAGTAGTAGTAGCGTCCTTATACATAATGCCCCCCAGTAGTAGTAGCGTCCTTATACGTAATGCGCCCCCAGTAGTAGTAGCGTCCTTATACATAATGCGCCCCCAGTAGTAGTGTCCTTACATGTAATGCCCCCCCCCAGTAGTAATAGTAGCATCCTTATACGTAATGCCCCGCAGTAGTAGCGTCCTTACATGTAATGCCTCCCCCCAGTAGTAATAGTAGCATCCTTATACGTAATGCCCCGCAGTAGTAGCGTCCTTACATGTAATGCCCCCCCCAGTAGTAATAGTAGCATCCTTATACGTAATGCCCCCCAGTAGTAGCGTCCTTACATGTAATGCCCCCCCAGTAGTAGTAGTAGCATCATTATACGTAATGCCCCCCCAGTAGTAATAGTAGCATCCTTATACGTAATGCCCCCCAGTAGTAGCGTCCTTACATGTAATGCCCCCCCAGTAGTAGTAGTAGCATCATTATACGTAATGCCCCCCAGTAGTAGTAGTAGCGTTGTTATACGTAATGCCCCCCCAGTAGTAGTAGCGTCCTTACATGTAATGACCCCCGAGTAGTAGCGTCCATAATGCGCACACACAGCCACACCTCACACCCCCACTACACACACACCCACTATACACACACAACCCACCACACACACGCGCGCACACACACACACACACACACACACACACACATTTCTCTCTCACCCTCCACTTACCAAAGTCTGGCTGGATGTAACTGTAATTAGTTTTCCTCTGTACAGCTGCTACAGCAGCCTGGTCCGTGTAGCCCCGCCCCCTGTATCCCATGTAGCTTTGCCCCCTCTTCGGATCTGCAGTGCACTCAGCCGCTGTTACAGGTGAGGGGAGGGCAGTAGGCGTTTCATGCTGTCGGCGCCGCTGCCTGTCATACAGTGACAGGCACAGCAGCCGGCAGCAGGGGGGACAGCAGCAGGGAAGAGATCTAGAGCAGGAACAGCGCCTCTCCTTCCCAGCGCCTCCCTGCACTGCATCCCTTCGCTGAGCGGGTAGCACCGGGCCTGAGTACACTGTTGTGGTGTACCAGATAAAGCGATGTAGTGTAGTGATGTAGTGTACCATTTAGGGTATGTAGTGCAGTGTACAAGGGCATGTAGTGTAGTGATGTAGTTCAGCGTGTAGGGGATGTAATATAGTGATGAAGTGCAGTGGATAGGGGAATGTAGTGCAGCGATGGTGTTATGTTATCAGTTGAGCTAAAAGTCAACAGAGTAATAACAGAATCGAAATTTGATGTTTCCTGAACATTAAAATGAGTAGTACAGCATTCTGAAACAAACTAATAATCTCAATCGGATACCCTTTTTTTTTTTTTTAAACAGAATA
The DNA here is from genome assembly GCF_028390025.1 of Pseudophryne corroboree. Taxonomy (NCBI): domain Eukaryota; kingdom Metazoa; phylum Chordata; class Amphibia; order Anura; family Myobatrachidae; genus Pseudophryne; species Pseudophryne corroboree. The sequence goes on from NC_086450.1 coordinate 53,700,067, forward strand.
ATGAAAAAAAAGAAAGAAAAGAAAGGAAAAGAAGAAGAAGCTAGCAAAGAGGACTTTTCAAATTTTTTGATAATCTGATTATTTTAATCTGACAATTTTTTTTGTGTGTGTGGGGAGGAGAGTGGGGTGGGGGGGACCAAATTACTGCCTTGCCCCAGGTGATGAAAATCCTAGATTCAGCCCTGTCATATACCACTGACAACGGTCACAGCTATCAATAACACTGCCAATAATTATCAGCGAACACTCATGTATATACACTATCCAATTATTGGGGTGATCGGCTTGATAATTGGATAGTGTGTATCTGGCTTTAGCATGATGGAGTGACTGATTGCCACAGATATAGAAATGATAGCCAAAAACTTGCTTGCTGAGTTGATGTGTCATGATTCATATAAAGATTACCAGGGGTGTAGCATGGGCAGAGCACCAGGAGCTCGTGTTCCGGGTGCTCCACAGTCTCCTGTTGCTCTGCCCATGCTACACCCCTGGTAATCTTTATATGAATCATGACACATTTCTAACTATTTGAAGCTTGCCTTTTACTTTGTGAAAAAATAATCAGCATTGCATTTGAGCAGATCTATGTAGTGTGCAGCCACACATCCAATCCCCTGCAGCCACACACTACATAGATCTGCTCAGCTGCAATGCTGATCATTTTTTCCCAAAGTACAAGGTAAGCTTCAAATAGTAAGAATTCTCTAGCATTCTATGCAAGGGCAGATAGCACAATGAATAGAGTGAAATGTCTATACAGGAAATGGGTTCAAATTGCGGTTATGACAGTATTTTGAGGGTTCCTGTATATAGACAGACAGTTAAAAGATAGACAGTCATTAGTTAGAAACTATATGGTCGACAGTCAAAAGTCAGACAGGGTCAAAAGTCAGATGGTCAAAAGTCAGACACAAAAAAAAGAGGAGTTTTGTTTTTTTTTACAACTTTTGCCTCATTTACTATCTATGTCACAAACTATTACCTTTTTGTAAAGTTGTGGTGAGAGAAACTTGACACCGAGCCCGAAGAGTGGCGAGCCCACGAGGGGACAAATTTGACCAAATTTGGGTTAAAAATGTTTAAAAACACCATTTTTTTTTTGTGTGTGTCTGACTTATGACCCTGTCTGACTATTGACTGTCGACCATATAGTGTCTAACTAATGACTGTCTATCTTTTAACTGTCTATGAGCTATACAATACCCGTATTTTGAAATATAATAAAGCTGAGCTTTATAAAGGAGGGAAGCTGTAAGTGAAAGCAATTAAAACAGATAATTGATAAGTGCTGCCGACATCGCCCCCTACCCTGCGGTGGCACACTACGCACACACCTAGTTACGGCCCTGTGTTAGTGTGTCTTGAGAACTGTGTTTGGAAATCCCTGCCCTACAGGTTTTACAAATTAAAGATTTTAAATCTGAAACCCTACTAAAGACTGACCTCGATAAGAGGCAGAGAGGTTCCTGCATTAGGAGGAGGTGCAGGCCCTCACATGCCACATGGAGCATTATGGGGTTGCTCCAAGGTAGGTAGCTCTTAGCTTAGATATATTCAAGTAAGGAGCCATTATCATGTGGCTACTTGCTGGTTAATCATAGACCCAGATTGGGGTAATGGAGGTGTGAGGTGTGGTGCCTCTGGACTGGCTGAGCTGGATGGCTTTAGTGTGGTATACCTTTACATTCTATTAACGCTTTTCACACACTAATTTCTTTAACACTATTTCTCCATTTTAATTACATCTCATTTTTGTATCACCTTCCTTATAGCTTCGGCTTCCTAACACTAATTTATTAACACTATAGTTTTTTCACTTGTATGCTGCTCTGGGCTTTCTGGCTTATGCTGGTGTTTTGAGGCGCCACACCCTGCACCTAGATATAGCGCTAGGGACCCCAAATATACAGAGACGCCTTGATGCGGCTTTGGGGCTTATTCATACATTTGTGCAAATATATGTAACCGAGATCTCTGAATTCTAATATTGTGTGGGATATACATCTGGTTACTGTCATCATTCAGTGTGCTGGGGGAAACAAAATTCCTTTTTTTCTTGCTTAGAAATACCCCTCCCTTTCAAGCACCTGAATGATATCACCAAGCTAACTGAGCATCTGCCACACTATATAACTCACTCATCCCTAGACTGCAGACTTTACTACTTTACCTGATTCACTCTCACAAAACTGTGCTCACCAACCAATGCCCCAGACAACACTAAGAGAATCTTTAACCACCAAACAGAGAACCTACCCCGTCCCGCCGTGTCTCATGTTATTATGAATTTATAACTGTTCTAGGGGTAAAGTTATCAAATCTTTGAGGGAGATAATGAATCAAGAAATCAGCTGCTGTCATTTTACATGTTATAATAATAATAATAATAATAATAATAATTTTATTTACATAGCGCTCTTTCTCCAATAGGACTCAAAACGCTTAACAGATACATAGCATAATATAGGGGTTCACTATGATATGCCGGCGGTCGGGCTCCCGGCGACCAGCATACCGGCGCCGGGAGCCGGCATACTGAAGACCACCCTAATATAGTACAGAAAATAATGAAGTACAGAACAGATTTTCATAAAATACAGAAGCATGAAGATACTAAAGGGGCATTATGGAAATGCTTGAGTAAACAGGAAAGTCTTGAGTCTACTTTTGAAGGATTCTATAGTTGGGGCCTCTCGCACTGTGCGGGGAAGTGAGTTCCATAGAGTCGGAGCCGCATGACTAAAAGCTCGACCCCCAGATGAATTACGGGAGATTCTAGGTACTGCTAAAAGTCCTTCATCTACAGATCGCAGTAATCGAGTGGGGCAGTATGGGGGCTTCAGGTACCTTGGGCCCTGGTCATGTAATGCTTTGAAACTCAGTTGTGCTAGAAAAATGACAGAAGCTAAATAATAGGTACATTATCTCTCTCCAAGATTTAATAACTTCTACTTTACCAACTAGGAGTCTGATGGATGAATCTGGGTTACTGCCATCGGTAAACTTTGGCAAAAAGAGGAAAATTGGTCTGTGGCTGTTTTCCTAAAAGTGTTTTTTAAATGCATTATGGAAAAGGTGTGCTCGCCTCTTATTTTTGCCAAATAAACAAATTGCATTTCTACAAGGGTATTAAGGGTATTAAAATATATATATATATATATATATATATATATATACACATACATACATGCATACACACATACAAGTACATAGACACACAGTAGTTAGACTCCTCCTCCCAGACTGACAGGCAAACAATGTTGTCACTTTGCCTTCTTAAGGAAGTACTCACTGCTCTGTTTTGATCAGTCACATGCCTTCAGTTGTGCCAGGCTGCAGGGGAGAAATGCACTGAAATCTACAAGCAGGAAAAGGCACACATTTTTTTTTAATCCTTCAAATGCATGACTTCCCTTGGCTTAAAAGTGGCTCCTCCGCACGCTGCTCATAGTGCCCCAACATACATTATATCTATATATCTATCTATCTATATATATATTTATATATCTCTGTCTATCTATCGATAGATATCTATATATCTATATATATATATATATATATATATATATAAATAAAACCTCTTTCAAGATTGGTCCTCACCCCTCCACTTATTTAAGATGCCGGGTGCCCTCAATAAGGTAATACATATATCTTGGAATGTAGATGCGGCACTCACGGCTTTGAATAAAGATGACACATACGCTCAGTGATTTCTCAACATTTCAATTTACATATTGGAATTTCCATCAGAAGATACAAAAGAAAACGAACAAATTGCTTACCTTATATCCCAACACCCCAGTGCATGTGAGCACTTCCCGCTCGCGCTCCCCGGCGTCCGTGCTGCGCTCCGTCACGCCCACTGTGACGTCAGACGCGACCGGTTGGTAAGTGATGAATAAACAAATACAATCATGTACTTGCTGAACGGACCAAAGTAAAAAAAAAAAACTAACTGCTAAATAAAGAATTACATGATGAATACTTCTATGCTTAAATAGTTATATAAAAACTTTAGCTGCTCATTTAACCCTAATGGTTGGATCGTGTTTGAATTATAAATCCACCAGGTTTCCTTTTGCAACAATCGTTTGGCCCTGTCTCCCCCTCTTAAATTATCTGCTACACAATCAATCATTTTGTAACGAATGGTAGTTAAGCCATGCTTGTGATCTCTAAAATGTTTGGCTACTGGCTGGTCAGTGGGTTTACCTTGCTGCTTGGATGGCACTCCTATGTAGTGCCATCCTTTCCTTAAATTTCCTTACAGTCTTCCCCACATAAATCAGACCACATGGGCAGCGGATACAGTATATTACATGTGTGCAGGCTTGGACTGGCCCACAGGGGTACAGGGGAAACCACCGTTGGGCCCTACTGCCTGGGGCCCCACCTCCTCCTCTAAGGATCAGGTTCCAGACTGTGCACTTGAATTATACATTATAGATATGTTACCTTATACTGGACTATGGTGTATTTTCTACAGTGCATTGCTGTTATTAATCTGTTATTAATCTGGTACATTATCATGCACGCAGCAGCTGAATTTACTGTATATATTTATGAATGGGCCCAGACGTTGGACTCTCTAATGGTTAGTCAAACCAATGAGGTGGCAGGCCACACCCCCTCTGCAGACTGGCCACACCACTAAACATAGGCCCCTACCACTGCATTCCCCGGTGGGCCCTACATGCCTCAGTCCGACACTGCATGTGTGGAATTACAGGAGAAAACATGCCTGATCTTGTACAATTTGCTTGTGTGCGGATGAGGACAAGTATTCCCCTGTTCTAAACACCCACAGGTGACACACCCTAGGCATCTATAGTTACCTGTTTTTTTTTAGTTAAAAAATGAGTGGGTTTGTCAGTTAAAAAGCCAGTTACATCTGTCTTGACAACACAGTCTCTGATATTCTTTCCCCTCTTATAGCAAGGGATTATCCTACTGTCTTTTAATAGAGGGAATTCCGGGTCTTTGTTCATTAACGACCAATGACGTCTGGCATTCTTGGTAAATTCTAAACTACCCAAAGTAAATTGATTCATCCATAACATATCATTCCTGGTTGGCTTTTGTTTCTTATTCTTTAATAAGTCACATCTGGATTTTTCCTGTGCTCTATATTTAGCTTTTAGAAGGTCAGATCTATTATAACTAGTGATGAGCGGGTTCGGTTTCTCGGAAACCGAACCCCCCCGAACTTCACCCTTTTTACACGGGTCCGAGCCATACTCGGATTCTCCCATATGGCTCGGTTAACCCGAGCGCGCCCGAACCTCATCATCCCGCTGTCGGATTCTCGCGAGATTCGGATTCTATATAAGCAGCCGCGCGTCGCCGCCATTTTCACTCGTGCATTGGAAATGTTAGGGAGACGACGTGGCTGGCGTCCTCTCCGTTATTGTTGAACATGATTGTGCTTTATTGCTTAATTGTGGGGAGGACTGGGGAGCAGCTGTATAATATAGGAGGAGTACAGTGCAGAGTTTTGCTGATCAGTGACCACCAGTTTTATCCGTTCTCTGCCTGAAAAAAACGCTCCTTATCTGTGCTCAGTGTGCTGCATATATCTGTGCTCACACTGCTTAATTGTGGGGACTGGGGAGCAGCTGTATTATATAGCAGGAGTACAGTGCAGAGTTTTGCTGACAGTGACCACCAGTATACGTTGTCTGCCTGAAAAACACTCCATATCTGTGCTCCGTGTGCTGCTTTATTGTGGGGACTGGGGACCACCAGTATAATATTATATAGGAGGAGTACAGTGCAGAGTTTTGCTGACCAGTGACCACCAGTATATAATATATAGCATTACGGTACAGTAGGCCACTGCTGTACCTACCTCTGTGTCGTCATTAAGTATACTATCCATCTACATTCTATACCTGTGGTGCATTTTAGTTTTGCAGTTTGCTGACACAGTGACCACCAGTATACTATATATAGCAGTACGGTACGGAAGGCCACTGCTGTACCTACCTCTGTGTCGTCATTAAGTATACTATCCATCTACATTCTATACCTGTGGTGCATTTTAGTTTTGCAGTTTGCTGACACAGTGACCACCAGTATACTATATATAGCAGTACGATACGGAAGGCCACTGCTGTACCTACCTCTGTGTCGTCATTTAGTATACTATCCATCTACATTCTATACCTGTGGTGCATTTTAGTTTTGCAGTTTGCTGACACAGTGACCACCAGTATACTATATATAGCAGTACGGTACGGAAGGCCACTGCTGTACCTACCTCTGTGTCGTCATTAAGTATACTATCCATCTACATTCTATACCTGTGGTGCATTTTAGTTTTGCAGTTTGCGGACACAGTGACCACCAGTATACTATATATAGCAGTGCGGTACGGAAGGCCACTGCTGTACCTACCTCTGTGTCGTCATGAAGTATACTATCCATCTACATTCTATACTTGTGGTGCATTTTAGTTTTGCAGTTTGCTGACACAGTGACCACCAGTATATATAGCAGTACGGTACGGAAGGCCACTGCTGTACCTACCTCTGTGTCGTCAAGTATACTATCCATCTACATTCTATACCTGTGGTGCGACCTTGGTGCGCCTCTTTTTTTCTTTGCATCATGTGCTGTTTGGGGACAATTTTTTTGAAGTGCCATCCTGTCTGACACTGCAGTGCCACTCCTAGATGGGCCAGGTGTTTGTGTCGGCCACTTGTGTCGCTTAGCTTAGTCACACAGCGACCTTGGTGCGCCTCTTTTTTTCTTTGCATCATGTGCTATTTGGGGACAATTTTTTTGAAGTGCCATCCTGTCTGACACTGCAGTGCCACTCCTAGATGGGCCAGGTGTTTGTGTCGGCCACTTGTGTCGCTTAGCTTAGTCACACAGCGACCTTGGTGCGCCTCTTTTTTTCTTTGCTTCATGTGCTGTTTGGGGACAATTTTTTTGAAGTGCCATCCTGTCTGACACTGCAGTGCCACTCCTAGATGGGCCAGGTGTTTGTGTCGGCCACTTGTGTTGCTTAGCTTAGCCATCCAGCGACCTCGGTGCAAATTTTAGGACTAAAAATAATATTGTGAGGTGTTCAGAATAGACTGGAAATGAGTGGAAATTATGGTTATTGAGGTTAATAATACTATGGGATCAAAATGACCCCCAAATTCTATGATTTAAGCTGTTTTTGAGGGTTTTTTGAAAAAAACACCCGAATCCAAAACACACCCGAATCCGAAAAAAAAATTTCGGTGAGGTTTTGCCAAAACGCGTCCGAATCCAAAACACGGCCGCGGAACCGAATCCAAAACCAAAACACAAAACCCGAAAAATGTCCGGTGCACATCACTAATTATAACCCCGTTGTAAAAATGTATTCACCATAAGGGACAGATGTTTTTCTTGCTCATCTTGGTTGTCACAGATTCTCATCACTCTCAAAAATTGAGAGTACGGTAAACCCTTTTTAAGAGCAGCTGGATGGTTACTAGAAGCTTGTAACAGGGAGTTGCCATCTGTGGGTTTGGTATAGAGACTGGTAGATAAAATTAGCCTTTGTGAAAGGAAGTTAACATCTAAGAAATGGATTTCAGTATTATTAATATCAAATGTAAATTTAATATTAGGGTCTAGCGTATTAACTCTTTCCATCATTTTGACAAATTCATCTTTTGTCCCACACCACAGCATGAATACATCATCTATGTAGCGTTTAAAACATAGAATTGTTAGCGTACGTGGGGGCCATACACGCCCCCATCGCACACCCCTGTAGTTGGAGATAGTACACTCCATTAAAAATGAAATAATTGCGAGATAGAACTAGTTCTAAAAGAGAAAGGAAAAACGTTATATCTGGTCCCGTATACTTACTGTTATTAGTTAAAAGTCCCCTTTATGAATTTGTACTGATTTTTATGTGTAAAGTGTTGGTGGATGTGTTGCTGCAGATGCAGTGGGCCTATTTTGGGGTGTAGACCTGGAGCTGCAGCTCCATCAGCCCCATTGTTAATCCTGCTCTGGGAACACACAGCAGCCAAAGGGCAGAGCATCCCATTGGATGTAACCTTTGTGGGAGGGTGTTTCTTACCCAATCAGCTGTGGACTGGGTGTGATAGACCTGCCGCTAACCCAATGAGAGCTCCTAGCCACGCCCAGCGTCATACACACAGTCACTCTGGGCTATTATATAGGAGATATAGATAAATATATGTGTGTGTGTGTGTATATATATATATATATATATATATATATATATATATATATACACACACACACATACATGGGCATTTTATTTGCGCACAAATTTGCCTATCTCACAGTTCCTTTCCGTGGAACAAGTCCCAGCACCAGCTGCAAGAGTGCACAGACCAAGCACTTTTTAGCAAACGGTCTGTCAGCACACAGATCCTCGAGACTGGCGTCTCCTTTGAACCCGTGACCAGAGGAGCTGCGGGTGGCCAGACGGAGCACCAGCGGTCGGGAAGCAGGAGTGGGGCAGTGGTATTTTTTTTTGTGTGTTTGTATGCGGCTACTAAGGGACACAGCAACAGAGGGCACAGCAACAGGGGGCACAGCGAAAGGGGGCACAACTACTGGGGCATAGCTACAGGGGGCACAGCTACTGGGGGCATAACTGTGGCCACGCACCTCCCCTATGAAGCCACAACCCTATTTTTTGATGCACGCACTGTTTTACCGCGGGGTGGGGGTGGGGCGCCAGTGGAAACTTTTGCACTGGGCGCCACAAGGTGTAGAACCGGCCCTGTACATATGTTCATATGTGGGTGCGGTAATGTTGGTAAAACCAAAAGAGTACTAAAATTACATACTTTAGAACATTATAGAAATATTAAAAATAATTTAGAAAATCATAGTGTTCCTAAACATTTTAAAGTGTTTCAAAAGGGGAATCCGCACCTAATGAGATTTATAGGACTGGAGCATGTGACATTGGACAAGCGTGGGAGTGACAGGTTGAAATTATTGGCAAAAAGGGAGAGGTTTTGGATAGTGACTTTAAACACTCTATACCCTCTGGGTCTAAATGAAGGGTTTGAAATTACCCAGTTTCTCAATTAATAAGAAGGCTTCTAGGTTCTATAAGAAACCTGTCACAATTAACATGTTGTCGACTTTCAGCTGTGTAAATTAGTTTCTTGAAATCCTTTGGACTATTGAATGGAGGAATACTCTATAGCAGTCATGTCCAAACTGTGGCCCTCCAGCTGTTGAGAAACTACACATCCCAGCATGCCCTGACACAGCTTTAGCATTCTCTGACAGCAAAACTGTGTCAGGGCATGCTGGGATATGTAGTTTCACAACAGCTGGAGGGCCGCAGTTTGGACATGCCTGCTCTATAGTGAAAACAGTATTTTAAATGTTGAATAATGGAGACTTTATATCTCCGTGTACCTGTTTTTTATTGTTTTATATTTATGTATTATTCAATGATTTTTGTATCTTGTATGTATACAAACATATACTATTGATGTATGGCAGAGGAAAGCCAGTATGGATACATTGTAAAAGCCGCCTGTGACCGGACGGTCCCGGGTGAAAAGCCCTCACCGCTTTCGCGTCCCGTCCCCAGTACACAGAATGGATATTTAGGTCACACGGGTTCTGGCCACATAGGGGATTTCCGCTTACCGTCAGTAACCGCCTGTTACTGACTCCACCCACTGCTCTGTGGGCGGGTTTATGCTGCCACCAAACTCCTAACCTGCCGTGGCGTTTGGAACCACGGTTCTGCTCTGTATGCGCCGATACGCTGCCTTACCACACCTGTGTGGTGTTGACGAATCCCCACTAGTCACTGGACAAGGCCTGCACCGGTAGCTGGCGGAAGGCGGAACTTGGAGACGCTGGTTCACCCTGGACAGCCGGTGAACGGGGCTAGGTTTTGCATAGCCCTGTAGGTCACAAGATGACGCGGTCGTCTTTAGGCAGAAGATCTTTATTTGCCCAAATACAGCCTTCAAAAAGGCTCAGCAATACAGCAAGATGTTCACAGCAGAAAGTAGTTGGTATAATACACTCTGAATGCTCGCAGGCCTCCTTTTTATGTCAATTTTCCACACAGTACAACAGGGGGTCATGTCCCCCCTGAGTCCTTTCTATCCAATCAGGATATCTTACAAAATACAAATACATGAATAAAACAATTTCCTCTTTCCTGTCACACAGACGTTTGTTATCAGTTTAACATTCACTATTGATAAATTTATCACATAGCTTCAAATACGGTTTGTATTTGATTTACCAAACAAATGTTCTTCCTTCCTGCATATACCATTCAGGATTCGTATATCAATTAAATCAGCTACATGAAACAGGTTCCAAGACCATACTACTTTACATATGGGATAAGGAGATCCCCCGTGAGTAACATCTTTCTCTAAGGAACTTACACATCAAAAGGTTTTGTCATTCACACCTCTCTGCTAGCAGAGGCGATTAGCATGTCACTTCCTATTTCCAGAAGACAGGAGATCCTTATTCAGACAGATATAGTAAGTGCATTTTCCCCTTTAAAATACAGGTGACCACATCTTGAATATAAATACAGTTAAACATGCAATCCTACAATTGTGCACAGAGCACTACATATGACATGTTAAAACACATCATTAAACATACTTTTAAACAGTCCGCACCCAGCGCCGTAAGTACGTTTAACAGTGACGCCAAGCGCCTATTGTCCAAATGGTGCCTGGCAGCTGAGGATTAACCCCTTCAGTGCCGCGGCCGCCATTACACGTGTGGCTGGTTAGTCTCTCCGGCCACACCGCCGATAGTTAAGTGGTGGAGAGAGCTTTTTAATGAGAGTCTGTGTTACGCTAGGCCAGCCCTCTGACCAAGTCCTGTGTGACGAAACGCGTTGGAGCATGGCCTAGCGTGAAGGAGTGAGTAGTGGTGTCTGAGCTGCTTGTGGACGTGATCCATGTATACCTGTTTTTAAAAAGTGTATACTTACGGTGGTTGAAACCGCCACCTGTGGTACGTGATTTCATCCTTATGGTTTGTGGAAACCGCTTGATCAAATTCTTTTAAACAGATTCATAGACTATTAGACGCCCTTTTCTCATTGACTACTAGAAAATTATATCCGGCACTCTCAGGATGACAACTTGCAGCGTGTCGGGTGCCTCACTAACACCTGGCCTGGTGTAATGTAGAAACAAATGCAATGGTTGGCACTCCAGACATGGAAAAAACAGCGCACACACACAAGGATGTAAGTTGTGTTCAACCGCAACTTACATACTTGTGTGTGTGCTGTTTTTTCCATGTCTGGAGTGCCAACCATTGCATTTGTGTATGTATATATATATCTATATCTATATCATTGGAAGCAGAGGCACTCGACAGACTAGTGATGAACATACAGCCTTTATTCCGGTCCTACGCCGTTTCGGGGCGATACCCCGTCTTCAGGGACAAGCAATACATGTATTGCTTGTCCCTGAAGACGGGGTACCGCCCCGAAACGGCATAGGACCGGAATAAAGGCTGTATGTTCATCACTAGTCTGTCGAGTGCCTCTGCTTCCAATGCTACATACAGGATTCCAGACTATATCCTCAGATGGCACCGCAGCAAGTATTCTCTCCCTTTTAAGGAGTGCCGAGCCTGACCACTGCATATATATATATATCTATCTCTATATATATATATATATATATATCTCTATATATCTCTATATATATATATATATATATATATATATATATATCTCTATATATATATATATATATCTCTATATATCTCTATATATATATATCTCTATATATATAAGCCTGATTTGTTGTGAAAAATACAATTGCTTAGACAAAAAAAAAAATTGAAGTTCCTCACAGTGAAAACCAACACAAAGGCGTAACAATATCTGTAAAATAACAAAAAATAAAAACATATCTACACAAGAAACAAACTTTGGAAGCATGCATGTTCCTGTAAACACAAGTGGTTTATTAGAGATGTGGCACCTATAAGCGGACCCAGACACAGAAAATAAACAGAGCAATAACTTCTTACAATTTCCAATGATCTGGCTCTCTGGCGAATACAATTATCCATTTTCATTTAATAAATATACAATATTTTATGTCCTGAACAACTGGTAACTATAATCTCTGCAATATTATCCTGGAACATACAATTATATTTATTTACAATGGTTTTACAAATGTATTCAGTAATTAAGCTGATATTTATAAAATCACAATAATGAATCCTCCTTCAGCATTGTACATTGCTGGCTGTGGCTGCTCTTTCAGACTCTGCATCTAGCTTTACAGACGTTTGCATCCATAACAAATAGCACAATGACTCACATAATAGTTAAGTCTATACCTGAAGACTTTTCCATATATATAAGGTGGCGATTGCCACCCCAAAGCCATATTTTATTACATCTTTATCATTCTGAAAGCTAAACATAAAACAGATTAAGTAAATACATTGGGGGAGATTCAAATGTTTGAAAAGTCAGTTGGGTGTCTGTTTTTTCCTGTCTATTAGATAGGAAAAAAAAGACTCCCAACTGACTTTTCAAACATTTGAATCTCCCCCAATATATGTATTTTGACTTAATATAATAAATAGTTAAAAGAAGGTGTAATCGATTCAGCCACTCTGAAGACAGGAGACATATCCTTTAGGTTTAACAGCACTCCATTTTCTCACATTGCGAGTGGCGAAACGCGTGATGCAATGGAAAAATATGTAACTATATAAACAGCATTGCACATTTAAGGGCTAGATGCGTCATTGCCCTTAAACGTTATCTGTTTCACTGCAACTTTTAAAGACCACCTGCTGACTATACAGAACGGTGGCATCCACTTTGTGCAATGAACCCATATTCATGAGCATGCATTCAATCATCTCACTAGAACACCACAGAGGCACTTCACAGCTAGTTTCTGTTAAGCAGACTTCATTCTCAATATTGATAAATTGCACAAATTGGATCACCTGAACGTTAAAAAGGTCTCTGTACAATTCTACAGTAGATCACATTTTCTCTAGCACCAACTCTTAGTGATGCCCCCACAACAAACAGAGACACTGGGGTCTGTTTACCAAGCCTAGGATGGATATAATGTACCAGCCAATCAGCTCCTAACTGTCAGTTTTTAAACCCAGCGTGTAACGTGAGAGTTAGGAGCTGGTTGGCTTGTACTTTATCTCCGTCCACTTTATCTTCAGCCAAGGCATAGTAAATAGACCCCACTATTTCATAACTGCAATCTATACATAAAAAGCATTAGCCTTCTAGGAACCCCGTTACTCTTCTGATGCCTTGAACTATTTTCATAGGCAGAAGATACACCCAGAACATTTAATATCAGCTTTAAAATGCACATTTTTAGAGTCTTGGTTCTATACTGTATCTAGCTATTTAACATATTGACTTCTTTTTTGTATCGTACAACTTGCAATACATCATTCCAGAAAATTGCAAGATCTTGAGTTTAAGAAACAATAAGTCCATGGAAGTTATGTATACGTTAGAGAGAAGTCTACCAAACAGTTCTAGAGTCGGGGGAAGTGTGTTATTCCAAGGAAGAACCTTTATGATGTTTTAGTGGTTAGACAGATGCATTAAATCCAGGGTTTAATATTTTCTAACTTCTAGTAGATTATTGTATCATTTTACGTTCTTTGAGTGACACTCGTGTGATAACCAGACGGAAAGTCAACGTTTCTGTTGTATAATCACTCACAGCTAAGACAAGTTAAAAAGATGTTGACAAGTTGGAAACAGAGCTAGCAGCCCAGCTGGAAGGAAATAATTTATATATAAAAAAAAAAAAAAAAGAAGAAGATGATCATTTTTTCAGCTTAGAGTCTGTTTCCATGTGTGTTTTGGGGTATTTCTTGTGAGCTATGTTGAAGAAGTCATCCACTGCATCAAGACAGATCAGCCGGTCCTATGTGGGAAATAGAAATAGTAATATATAGGGCTACCTTTTTAAGAGCATTGGAGATGACAAGGACTACATAATCAAAAGAGCATTTACCATTATATAAAGGTATCGCTCTGGAAGGTCCCACCCCGCAGGGAAGATGGTTGTATCGTCTGTGAGCCGAAGAAGCAGATCCATTGCCTTCTTCATGTTCTTAGGGTTACTGATCGTGCTTTGCTTTGAAACAGACAGAAGGGATTCTGCTTCTTTTTGAAAACCTGGGAGAGAAAAAAAAATCTCATAGATAATTCAGACAGGACTTGGGGGCCCATTTATCAAAGTATATTTGCGGCTATATCAGGTTATTTCAGGGCTTAGACGCAAATATTAGGTATCTCCTGAATGTAAGAAGTAGGGACCACAGCAGGTATTGAAGATACCTTCTGCGATCCCTTCATTGCCCCAGCAGCTGCATCCCCCATCGGTTTCTATGGGGGATGCGATGCTGCCCGATTTACCAATATCTGGAATGTGATGCATTCCAGATATTGGTCCCCATGGCTACCGCCATCTGAAGATGGTGTTATCCTATGAGCTACACATTGCATTGCTGGCCGGGGCAGAAAGTTCCCCTGGAACCCTCCCCAGAAGTGGTCGCCCTGCAGCGTGGTCTGAGCAGACCACAGATCCTCCGACAGCCCTCCCTGCACATCGCAGCGATGGGCTCCTTTCTGCGGGTGCTGGATGATGCATAGGGGGCGGTAAGACCCTGTCCGTATCGCATTCAAATGCCCCCCTAAGGGTGACATTTTCAAAGCATTGAGAGAAAAAGTAAGAGAGAGATTGGGGTATATGGGGGTAATTCAGAGTTGATCGCAGCAGCAAATTTGTTAGCAGTTGGGCAAAACCATGGGCACTGCAGGTGGGGCAGATGTAACGTGCAGGGAGAGTTAGATTTGGGTGGGTTATATTGTTTCTGTGCAGGGTAAATGCTGGCTGCTTTATTTTTACACTGCAATTTAGATTTCAGTTTGAACACACCACACCCAAATCTAACTCTCTCTGCACATGCTATATCTGCCCCACCTGCAGTGCACATGGGGGGGTCATTCCGAGTTGTTCGCTCGTTGCCGATTTTCGCAACGGAGCGATTAAGGCAAAAATGCGCATGGTACGCAGTGCGCATGCGGTTAGTATTTTAGCACAAAACTTAGTAGATTTACTCACGTCCGAACGAAGATTTTTCATCGTTGAAGTGATTGGAGTGTGATTGACAGGAAGTGGGTGTTTCTGGGCGGAAACTGGCCGTTTTCTGGGAGTGTGCGCAAAAACGCAGGCGTGCCAGGAAAAAACGCGGGAGTGTCTGGAGAAACGGGGGAGTGGCTGGCCGAACGCAGGGCGTGTTTGTGACGTCAAACCAGGAACGAAACGGCCTGAGCTGATCGCAATCTGTGAGTAGGTCTGGAGCTACTCAGAAACTGCTAAGAAATTTCTATTCGCAATTCTGCTAATCTTTCGTTCGCAATTCTGCAAAGCTAAGATACACTCTCAGAGGGCGGCGGCCTAGCGTGTGCAATGCTGCTAAAATCTGCTAGCGAGCGAACAACTCGGGATGACCCCCATGGTTTTGCCCAACTGCTAACAAATTTGCTGCTGCGATCAACTCTGAATTAGGCCCTATGTACTAAACCTTGAATGGAGATAAAGTGAACAGCAATAAAGTACCAGCCAATCAGCACTTAACTGTCATTTTTCAAACACAGCCTGTAACATGGCAGTTAGCTGATACTTTATCTCCATGCACTGTATCACTCTCCAAGGCTTAGTACATAGCCCCCAAAGTACCAATCAGCCCCTAACAACCATGTTACAGGCTGTGTTTGAAAAATGACAGTTAGAAGCTGATTGGTTGGTACTTTATCTCTGTCCAATTTATCTGTCTCTAAACTACTAAATCTCGCCATAACTTCCAAATAGAGGCTATCTGGGACTTCTGTGCTTCATCTACTGAAAACAACACCTGTCGGAGAGATCCTTTGTAAATAGCTCTTCGGTGAGTTTCGGCAGCCTGGCATTCGCACAATGCTGATGTGAAGTGGACAGTTTCCTGTAGCCGACAAGACCACGCATGCATACAAACAGTCTAGACAATTTCAGACTGCACATGCGTGGTCTTACCCTCTCGAACAAGCGTGTATACCCCTTCAGGGGATTTCAGGCTGCACAGGCATAAGCTGCAAGGCTGCGTATGCGCAGTAAAGACCTACACTAGTGCAGAGTCTGGGCATGCATTATGCTTTGAGCAAAAGGTGAGAAAATAAGATTTTAAACCTACCGGTAAATCTTTTTCTCCTAGTCCGTAGAGGATGCTGGGGACTCCGTAAGGACCATGGGGTATAGACGGGCTCCGCAGGAGACATGGGCACTTTAAGACTTTAAATGGGCGTGAACTGGCTCCTCCCTCTATGCCCCTCCTCCAAACTCTAGATATAGGAACTGTGCCCAGAGGAGACGGACATTTCAAGGAAAAGGATTTTGTTAATTAAGGGTGAGACACATACCAGCTCACACCACAAACACACCGTACAACATGGTATATAAGTAAACCAGTTAACAATATGAACAACAAATATCAGCAACAGCCTGATCTCAACTGTAACACAACCCTTGTGTAACCTTATCAATAACTATGTACAATCATTGCAGATTTCAGTCCGCACTGGGACGGGCGCCGAGCATCCTCTACGGACTAGGAGAAAAAGATTTACCGGTAGGTTTAAAATCTTATTTTCTCTTACGTCCTAGAGGATGCTGGGGACTCCGTAAGGACCATGGGGTTTATACCAAAGCTCCAGACCGGGCGGGAGAGTGCGGATGACTCTGCAGCACCGACTGAGCAAACATGAGGTCCTCATCAGTCAGGGTATCAAACTTATAGAATTTTGCAAAAGTGTTTGAACCCGAGTAGCTGCTCGGCAAAGCTGTAATGCCGAGCCACCTCGGGCACCCGCTCATGAAGAACCCACCTTCCTAGTGGAATTGGCCTTTACCGATTTTGGTAACGGCAATCCAGCCTTAGAATGAGCCTGCTGAATCGTGTTACAGATCCAGCGTGCAATAGTCTGCTTGGAAGCAGGCGCGCCAATCTTGTTGGCCGCATATAGGACAAATAGTGCCTCCGTTTTCCTAATACGAGCCGTTCTGGCTACATAGGTTTTTAAAGCCCTGACCACATCAAAGGACTTGGAATCCACAAAGACATCCGTAGCCACAGGCACCACAATAGGTTGGTTCATGTGAAACGACGAAACCACCTTGGGTAGAAATTGAGGACGAGTTCTCAATTCCGCTCTATCTACATGGAAAATCAGATAGGGCTCGTGAGAAAAGGCCGACAATTCGGACACCCGCCTTGCAGATGCCAAGGCCAATAACATGACCACTTTCCAAGTGAGAAATTTCAAGTCAACAGTTTGAAGATGTTCAAACCAATGTGATTTAAGGAACTGTAACACCACGTTAAGGTCCCACTGGGGGCACAAAAGGAGGTTGGATGCGCAGTACTCCCTTCACAAAAGTCTGCACTTCTGGAAGAGAGGCCAATTCCTTCTGAAAGAATATTGATAAGGCCGAAATCTGCACCTTAATGGAGCCTAACTTTAGGCCCATATTCACTCCTGTCTGTAAAAAATGGAGAAAACGACCCAGCTGGAAATCCTCCGTAGGAGCATTCTTGGATTCACACCAAGACACATACTTCCTCCAGATACGGTGATAGTGCTTCGCCGTTACCTCCTTCCTAGCTTTAAGTAGAGTAGGGATGACTTCCCCTGGAATACCTTTCCTAGCTAGGATCTGGTGTTCAACTGCCATGCCGTCAAACGTAATCGCGGTAAGTCCTGGAACACACACGGCCCCTGTTGTAACAGGTCCTCTCTGAGAGGAAGAGGCCAAGGATCTTCCGTGAGCGTTTCCTGAAGATCTGGATACCAGGCCCTTTGAGGCAAATCTGGAACAATGAGTATCGTCTGAACCTTTGTTCTTCTTATGATTCTCAATATTTTTGAGATGAGTGGAAGTGGAGGGAACACATAGACCGCCTGATACACCCATGGTGTTACTAGCGTGTCCACTGTTATCGCCTGAGGGTCCCTCGACCTGGAACAATATGTACGAAGATTCTTGTTGAGGCGTGACACCATCATGTCTATTTGAGGGAGTCCCCAGCAACTTGTCACTTCTGCAAAGACCTCTTGATGAAGTCCCCACTCTCCTGGATGGAGATCGTGCCTGCTGAGGAAGTCTGTTTCCCAGTTGTTCACTCCTGGAATGAATACTGCTGACAGAGCGCTTACATGATTTTCCGCCCATCGAAGAATCCTGGTGGCTTCCGCCATTGCTGCTCTGCTCCTTGTTCCGCCCTGTCTGTTTACATGCGCCACGGCTGTGATGTTGTCCGACTGGATCAGAACGGGTAGGTTGCGAAGAAGGTGCTCCGCCTGTTTTAGGCCGTTGTATATAGCCCTTAATTCCAGCACATTTATGTGCAGACAAGCCTCCTGGCTTGACCATATTCCCTGAAAGTTTTTTCCCTGTGTGACCGCTTCCCATCCTCGGATGCTCGCGTCCGTGGTCACGAGAACCCAATCCTGAATTCCGAACCTGCGACCCTCTAGAACAGGCCTGGCCAACCTGTGGCTCTCCAGATGTTGTGAAACTACACTTCCCAGCACGGCCTGCAACAGTTTTAGCATTCTCTAATAGCAAAACTGTGGAAAGGCATGATGGGACTTGTAGTTTTACAACAGCTGGAGAGCCACAGGTTGGCCAGGCCTGCTCTAGAAGGTGAGCACTCTGGAGCCACCACAGGAGAGAGATCCTGCTCCAGGGGGACAGGCTTATCCTCCGATGCATTTGGAGATGGGACCTTGACCACTTGTTCAATAGGTCCCACTGAAAAGTTCTTGCATGGAACCAAACGGAATGGCCTTGTAGGCCGCCACCATCTTTCCCAACACTCGAGTGCATTGATGAATCAACACTCATTTTGGTTTCAGCAGATCCTTGACCATGTATGTTCTGGATTTTCTGAGCTTTTTCCACTGGAAGAAAAACCCTCTGTCTTTCCGTATCCAGAATCATGCCCAAAAACGACAGCCGAGTTGTCGGAACCAACTGCGACTTTGGCAAATTTAGAAGCCAGCCGTGTTGTTGTAGCACCCTCAGAGAGAGATCCACGCTTTTCAGTAATTGTTCTCTTGATCTCGCTTTTATTAGGAGATCGTCCAAGTACGGGATAATTGTGACACCCTGCTTGCGCAGGAGCACCATCATTTCTGCCATTACCTTGGTTAAAATCCTCGGTCCATGGAAAGCCCAAACAGCAACATCTGAAATTGGTAATAACAATCCTGCACAGCGAATCTCAGGAACGCCTGATGAGGAGGGTATATGGGGACATGAAGGTATGCATCCTTTATGTCTAGTGACACCATAAAATCCTCCCTGTCCAGACTGGAGATCACTGCTCGGAGAGATTCCATCTTGAATTTGAATCTCTTCAAATACAAGTTTAGGGATTTTAGGTTCAGAATCGGTCTGACCGAGCCGTCCGGCTTCGGGACCACGAATAGAGTTGAATAAAAACCCTTTCCCTGTTGTAACCGGGGAACCATGATAATCAATTGCTGTTGACACAGCTTTTGTATTGCCGCTGAAACTATTGTTCTCTCTGGGAGAGAAGCTGGTAAGGCCGATTTGAAAAATCGGTGTGGAGGCACGTCTTTGAACTCCAGTTTGTACCCTTGGGCACAATTCCTAGCACCCAAGGATCCAGGTCCGACTGAACCCAGACCTGGCTGAAGACGTGCCTCTACCGGTGCGGACTCCCGCAGGGGAGCCCCAGCGTCATGCGGTGGATTTGGCAGAAGCCGGAGAGGACTTTTGCTCCTGGGAACTAGCAGTAGGTGGTGTTTTTTTCCCTCTTCCTCTACCTCTGGCGAGGAAAGACGATCCATGCCCCTTTCTGAATTTATGAGACCGAAAGGACTGCATCTGGTATTGAGGCGTTTTCTTTTGCTGTGGGGGAACAAAAGGCAAAAAAGAAGACTTACCCGCGGTAGCTGTGGAAACCAGGTCCACGAGGCCATCCCCAAACAAAACTTCACCTTTGTAAGGCAAAGCCTCCATAAGTCTCTTGGAGTCAGCATCACCAGTCCATTGACGGGTCCACAGCGACCTCCTAGCTGAAATTGCCATGGCATTGGCCCTTGATCCCAAGAGGCCAATATCTCTCGCAGCCTCCCTTAGGTATAACGCTGCGTCCTTGATGTGACCCAAAGTTAACAGAACAGTATCCCTGTCGAGGGTGTCCATGTCAGATAACAAGTTATCTGCCCAACCTGCAATTGCGCTACTCACCCACGCCGACGCAACCACCGGTCTGAGCAGGGCTCCCGTAGTCGCATAAATTGATTTTAAAGTGGTTTCCTGCTTGCGGTCCGCAGGATCCTTTAGGGTCGCCGTGTCCGGGGACGGTAGGGCCACTTTTTTGGATAACCGCGTCAAGGCTTTATCCACCGTGGGTGATGATTCCCACCGTAACCTGTCCTGAGAGGGGAAAGGATACTCCATAATAATACTCTTGGGAATCTGCAGCCTCTTGTCTGGAGTTTCCCAAGCCTTTTCAAATAGAGCGTTCAGTTCATGAGATGGGGGAAAACGTTACCTCACGTTTCTTCTCCTTAAACATACAGACCCTTGTGTCAGGGACAGAGGGGTCCTCTGTGATATGTAATACATCTTTTATTGCTATAATCATGTACTGAATACTCTTGGCTACCCTTGGGTGTAACCTCGCATCACCATAGTCGACACTGGAGTCGGAATCCGTGTCGGTATCAGTGTCTGCTATCTGGGTAAAGGGACGTTTCTGGGACCCTGATGGGTTCTGTGACACAGTAATATCCATGGATTGTCTCCATGTTTGGTTCCGAGACTCAGATTTGTCCAACCTTTTATGTAATAAAGCCACACTTGCATTCAAAACATTCCACGGCCAATATTTACTAAAAAATCGAGTTTGTCCGATCTGTGTTTTTTTTTCAAAGTCCCAATCCGGGAATTCACTAAGCACAAATCTCGGCAGTGTCTGGTCTATTCGTAATGGATTTAACGGCAAAGTTCTGAAATACGAATGAATAGACCATCGGTCAAACGTGGCTGTTATTTCATACAATACGGGTATTCACTATTCATTCGTATTTGGGTGTTAGTCTCTGAGTGCTCAAGTGCGGGTCTATTTTTTTGCGAATCGTTAAAAAAAGCAGCAAAAAAATAGACCTGCTTTTTCCAGTCGAGTTTGGATAACCATGCACGGATCAGTGAGATCTGTGCATGGTTATCTATGGGAAAGGGTGTGTTTAGTGTAAAAACAGAAAAAAAAATGCGTGGGGTCCCCCCTCCTAAGCATAACCAGCCTCGGGCTCTTTGAGCCGGTCCTGGTTGAAAAAATATGGGGAAAAAAATGACAGGGGTTCCCCCATATTTCATCAACCAGCACCGGGCTCTGCGCATGGTCCTGGTTCAAAAAATACGGGGGACAAAAAGCGTAGGGGTCCCCCGTATTTTTTAAACCAGCACCGGGCTCCACTAGCCAGGTACATAATGCCACAGCCGGGGGACACTTTTATTGTGGTCCCGGCGGCCCTGGCATTACATACCCAACTAGTCATCCCTGGCCGGGGTACCCTGGAGGAGTGGGAACCCCTTAAATCAAGGGGTCCCCCCCTCCAGCCACCCAAGGGCCAGGGGTGAAGCCCGAGGCTGTCCCCCCCATCCAAGGGCGGCGGATGGGGGGCTGATAGCCAAGTGTAAAAAATGAGAATATTGTTTTTAGTAGCAGTACTACAAGTCCCAGCAAGCCTCCCCCGCAAGCTGGTACTTGGAGAACCATAAGTACCAGCATGCGGTGGAAAACCGGGCCTGCTGGTACCTGTAGTAGTACTACTACTTAAAAAATACCCAACAAAAAACAGGACACACACACCGTGACAGTATAAGTTTATTACATACATGTTTTGTCAACCAGGACCGGCTCAAAGAGCCCGAGGCTGGTTGTGCTTAGGAGGGGGGACCCCACGCAATTTTTTTCTGAATTTTTAACACTTTAAACACCTTCTTAAGGTACACAATGAAGCCCTGCACGGATCTCACAGATCCGGCCGGGATTCCTTGTGTTTTGTCAGGCAGTGTTTTACTCATCACTCCCGTAAAACACTGCCTGACATTACGAATCACATCGACATCGGAAAATACGAATTTGGAAAATCGGCAGCTTAGTGAATGATCGTATCAGGATTCAAAAAGTTGCAGTAAAATGCACCCGATACCATTCGAGTTCAAACACCCTTAAAAACGGCAAAAACACGAATCTTTGTAAATATACCCCCACATGTCTACCCAATCAGCAGTCAGCGGTGCCGACGGAGTCATTACCACATTCTGCTCCGCTTCCTACCTTGAAGAGCTTTCCGCCTCAGACATGTCGACACACACGTACTGACACCCCCAAACACACTGGATTATAGGGGACAGACCCACAATGAGGTCCTTTGGAGAGACAGAGAGGGAGTTTGCCAGCTCACACACAGTCTGTAATATTAAAAATACCTCAGACCTGTAAGCGCTTTTATATATAAATATATATCAAATCAGCACCAAATTATTGTGCCCCCCCCCTCTCGTTTTGCACCCTGTTACTTGTGTATAGCAGGGTAGGGTCCGGGAGCAGCGTCTCTGCAACAAGCTATGGAGAAAATGGCGCTGGTTAGAGCTGAGGTTAGAAGCCCTGCCCCCTTGATGGCGGGCTTCGGTCCCGCTATTATTTATACTGGCGGGGGTTTGTATACCCTGCCTATGCAGTGTATATACTATGCCAGTTTAGTATCTGAGGTAAATTTTGGTGCCCAGGGCACCCCCCCTGCGCCCTTGTAGTGCCTTGTGTGTGTGTGGGAGCAATGGCGCGCAGCTTGACCGCTGCGCGGTACCTCACGAAGATCTGACGTCTTCTTGCTTCCTATACTCACCCGGCTTCTATCTTCCGGCTCTGTGAGGAGGACGGCGGCACGGCTCCGGGAACGAACAGCTAGACGACACCAGTGTTCAGACCCTCTGGAGCTAAATGGTGTCCAGTAGCCTAAGAAGCAGAGCCCATCAGTCTAGGAAAGTGGGTCTGCTTCTCTCCCCTCAGTCCCACGAAGCAGGAAGCCTGTTGCCAGCTGTGCTCCCTAAAAATAAAAAACCTAACAAAGTCTATTTTCCAGAGAAACTCAGTAGAGCTCCCCTAGTGTGTGACCAGTCTCCTCTGGGCACAGGATCTAACTGGAGTCTGGAGGAGGGGCATAGAGGGAGGAGCCAGTTCACGCCCATTTAAAGTCTTAAAGTGCCCATGTCTCCTGCGGAGCCCATCTATACCCCATGGTCCTTACGGAGTCCCCAGCATCCTCTAGGACGTAAGAGAAAGGGGAATTTTATAGATATCAATTCTGCGCAGCCACCATCGTTATCTTTGGGGGCTGCAGGAATGTGACAACCGAAATGAAAAAGTCAAAGATATCTACTCTATGAGTTCTATGCACTTTTCAGTTAGTAGAAACGAAAAATCCTGCTTTATCTGAAATGTGTTCTTGTGCATTTATAAAACAGATCCATCTGAGCCTTCATGCATGAAACCCTTAATGTTCTGGAGAACTACAGCCAGAACATTGGGGGTCATTTAAAGTTGATCGCTAGCTGCCGTTTTTCGCAGCGCAGCGATCAGTGAAAAAATCGGCTAATCTGCGCATGCGTATGCACTGCAATGCGCGATGTACGGGTACAGAGAGCATCGTGGTTTTGCTCAGGTTCTATCAACGTTTTCAGTCTCACTGGTGGCCGCAAAAAGATTGACAGGTAGGGGGCGTTTCTGGGTGGCAACTGACCGTTTTCAGGGAGTGTTTGGTAAAACGCAGGCGTGCCAGGGAAAATGCAGGTGTGGCTGGGTGGGTGTGTAACGTCAAAAGCCGTCCCTCCAACATTAGAATCAACGCACACGAAGAGTAAGTCCAGGGATGGTCTTGTTTTGCACAAAATGTTTTTGCAGGCGCACTGCTGCACACGCGTTCGCACTTCTGCAAAGCAAAAATACACTCCCCAGTGGGCGCCGACAATGCGTTTGCACGGCTGCTAAAAACAGCTAGCGAACGATCAACTCAGAATGACCACCAGTATCACTCCACTGCCGAGTCCAGTATTTGTAGGGAGATGGGTCAGCGCCATAGATCCAGACTGTGGACCTATAACCATACAGGTTGTCAGACACAAGAAGACTTCACACTCTAAAGACATTTTTGTCTATTTACTAAGCCTTGGAGAGAGATCAAGTGGACGGAGACAAAGTACCAACCAATCAGCCCCTGTCATGTTACAGACTGTGTTTGGACAATGACCATTAGGAGCTGATTGGCTGGTACTTTATCTCCCGCCAATGATTAGTACATAGACCCCTAATTCACACACACACACACACACACACACACACACACACACACACACACACGTGCTGACTAAATGAGGCCAGCAGATCTGATAACACCTTCACACGCACACTTCAGTTTAACACATTTTATCTTTTCTTCGCATCACCCCTCCTCCAGGTCCCAGCAGAATTCTACAACTGCGATGATTCCCATGGCAACTTTAAAATGTTAATGGTGTTCCTAAAGCAGAGACTGAAACACTGCAAGCCATAGTGATATGGGTTAGCACATTTAGGGGTGTATTCAATTGTAGTTGGAAGTGCAGTCTTGTCGGAAAGACGTCAGTTTCTGACTTTTAGGTCAGAAACTGTTCCGACCTTTTCAATTTAGCTGTCGTTTTTCCGACAAGTCGGCAATTCCAACTTGTCGGAAAACACATGGATTGGCAGAATAACCGTGGAGCCACGTGTTTTGTCGGAATAGCGCCCAAATCCGACAGGTTTTAGCCCTGTTTCTGACAATGTCGATAAATTGAATACACCCCTTAAGAGAGACGTTTACTTAATTTCTATGCAATCTAACTAGATTGCTTAGAAATTAAAATCCCATTGCTCCATGTGTAGGGGTGCCGGCGAGAGCAATGCGCGGTCCCGCGCGTCGCTATCGTCAGGGCTAGATTGGCCTGCATGCAGGCACAATCTAGCAGGTCACTCATTTCACCGCTGGGTGAAATGAGCAACCCCCGTGTCGTCCCACCCTCGCTCAGCACACATCTCCCTCCACAACTCCCATCTGTACGGCCCTTTAGGAGTAAAGCTTCCCCTAGGACCTCTTTCATCTGCTTCTGGAGATCTTCTGATGAATATTATGTCTGTGCAGGCCTCCAACATAATTACTTTTAAAAGTCCAGTCATGCTGAAACGTAATTACATCTGAGACCTGCAGCATGGTACTGGCCCCCCCAACACAACGATCTGCAGCGACCATCTCTAGAAAACCGTTTCCAAAAAATTTTCAAAAAAATTAAACAGGTACAAATGATTTAAGCTACCTTCCTGCTACCTACCTAGGTCTTCCAAGATACGCCTCCACCTTGCTCTCACTTCTCGCCTTGCCTGCCTCAGGGTGTAGATTTCATAGTTCAGTTTTTGCCATTCCTGAATGTTGACCAGAAAAATAAAAATTTTGTGATTATAAGATGCCAAGAAAAAATGCACAAAATTAATGAACTCCCTCGGATTTTGACCTCAACTACTTGTTCATAATCCCGGTAAAGTCAATGAGTAAAATGGGTGCCTCGGGCTCCACTGGAGCTTGAACAATAGATATTAGGATCACAGCGACCTACTCCTCCTTATCTCACATGTGCTGGGTTTACAAAGAACACCAGAACTGTAATATAATCGTTTCACACATATTCTAGTTTCAAATTGCATGCATCTCGATGCAAAGCCTAAAAATACGTCTCACTAGTACGTCATACTAAAGAGTACTATCCAAATACAAATGCAATCATCACCAATATGTCATGAATAAAAGTTTATTATAGAGATACAGTATATAGGCTATGGGCTGTATTCAATAAGAGTCGGAAACTGCCGTCTTGTCGGAAAGATGGCAGTTTCCGACTGGAATAGGTCGGAAGGGGTTTCGACCTATTCAATGGGGGCACATGCTGTCGGAAAGCAGGTGGATCGGCGGAATACCCGCCGATCCCCCTTGTGCTGTCGGAAACGGGGCCTAATCCAACAGGTTTTGGCCCCCTTTCCGACAAACTCAATCCGACTTGAAAACAAGTCGGAATGGGTGAGGAGACGGGGAGCAGTGCGGCTGGCTATGGGGATGATAGTACCTGCAGTGCCTCCTCCGCCGCGCATCACTCCCGCTGCCAGCTCCGGCCACCTCACGCTGCTCCCCCGCCAGCCGCCGCACACTGCTCCCCCCGCTGACAGCAGCAGCAGGACAGGACACAGGAACGGCCAAATCAGACAGTCGGATTTGGCCACTCTTTGAATAGGGGTTGTCTGGTCCATTTCGACAACTGCATGTCGGAATGGACCAGACTGTTATTGAATATACCCCTATATGTTTTGAAAAAGGTGCATAAAAATTGATTGTAATGGTAGGATTGTCAATAATACAAACGATAACACTTATCAGGAAAGCTAACGATGTTTCTATATAGTGGCCAGAGGGGGCTAGTATACGCAAGGAAGCAATGTCGCCACTTCTCCTGCATTTCTGATCAAATTCCATTTGTTTGCCTTTTCCATACCACCACTTCGAAATATACATTTATAAAACCGTATGTATGGTTTCTTTATAAATAAATGGTAATTATCTTATACGGCACTGTGTGAAATATTTAAATCCCTATGAAAATAAGATACACTTTGTATTACTATTTGACTTAATCCATGCAAAATGGAAATTTACATTTTGGGTGGAATTTCACGTTGTTTATTACAGTCCGCAAACCAGGGCTATAACTAGGGTGGTGCGGAGTGTGCCACAGCACATAGCACTGCAGGGTAGGGGGCGCTGCCTGCGGCACTTGTCAATTAAGATTTTAAATTATCCTCCCCATTTTTGAAGCCCAGCATCTCCTGATGGTCCTTGTCTCCTTCCCCCACCCCTTCCATTGCTAATACCTATAAAACATTCATAAACTTACTTGAGAGCTCATCGTCATTCAGTCACTGGGGGTCATTCCGAGTTGATTGTTTGCTGCATAGCGATCAGTGAAAAAAACCCGGCTAATCTGCGCATGCACCACAATGCGCACGCGCGTCATACGGGTACAAAGTCCTTTGTGGTTTTGCACTGGTTCTAGCGAACGCAAGGAGCTTGACAGGAAGTGGGAGTTTGCACGGCTGCTAAAAACTGCTAGCGAGCGATCAACTCGGAATGACCCCCCACTGTCCTTTATTACATTTCAAGATGCTGACATATATCCGGGATTCGAACCCATTGCCTGTGTCATTGCATTCAGACACTGTGTTCATTGAGCCATCTGCCTTATTTGAAGCTTGCCTTGTACTTTGTGAAAAAATGATCAGCATTGCAGCTGAGCAGATCTATGTAGTGTGCGGCTGCAAAATAATTGGATGTGGGGCTGCACACTACATAGATCTGCTCAATTGCAATGCTGATTATTATTATTTTTTATAGAGTACAGGTAGCTTCATATAGTTAGAAATCTCAGTTTTTATATAAAAGTTAGGTAGTGTACATAAGATTGACATGATAGCTAACAAGGTGGTTACTTTGGTTGGTTTTAAATATCTGGCAAGGTGTAGTATCAGAGTGCGTGTAGGTACGACAGGATACAATTATGTGCAAAAAATTGTTATATAGCCCTAAAAGCCCAAAGAGAACATGGCAGGATTCAAGCAATGGACACAGAACTGAGATACATTCCATGCAGCTCAGCCGGCCAGATCACAAACTCAGGGCAGTCACAAGCCCCAGTGTTGCAACTCAGTGACGTAAGAGATTATTTGGTAAGCAAAGCACAGCTGGGATTAGTATTAAACAGTTACATAAGCAACAAAGAAGTCACAGAGGAGTTTGCTATGTCTGAAGTACCTCCGCATTTTGGGGGTCATTCCGAGTTGATCGCTCGCTGCCAATTTTCGCAGCGCAGCGAGCAGGTAAAAAAAAATGTCAAAACTGCGGATGCACCGCAAGGCGCACGTGCGTCATACAGGTGCAAAGAGCATCGTTGTTGTGCACTGGATCTAGCGAAGATTCCATTCGCACAGCCGATCGCAAGGAGATTGACAGGAAGAGGGAGTTTATGGGTGTCAACTGACCATTTTCTGGGAGTGTTTGGAAAAACGCAGGCGTGTCCAGGTGTTTGCAGGGCGGGTACCTAATGTCAATTCCGGGACCTCAGTGGCTGGATTCATCGCACAGGATAAGTAACTACACAGCTGGTCTTGTTCTGCACAAAATGTT
This sequence comes from Pseudophryne corroboree, assembly GCF_028390025.1. Taxonomy (NCBI): domain Eukaryota; kingdom Metazoa; phylum Chordata; class Amphibia; order Anura; family Myobatrachidae; genus Pseudophryne; species Pseudophryne corroboree. The sequence continues at coordinate 53,728,448 of NC_086450.1, forward strand.
TTTGTACCGCTCGGCTGCACAGGCGTTCGCACTCTTGCAAAGCGAAAATACACTCCCCCGTGGGTGGCGACTATGCGTTTGCACGGCTGCTAAAAGTAGCTAGCGAGCGATCAACTCGGAATGAGGGCCTATGTGGAATTATACCACACCCTCCTCAGCATTATGGCCCCCGAGTTCTAAAAGCTATAATGAAATTTAGGGGGAGAGCCAAGGAAGCGTAAAGTTCTGACTGTGCACATTGCGGGTATTGCTCACACCAGCCCAGATAGCCTGCGTCATAGCAGCGTGAGAGGTTCCTATGGAACCTTGCAGCTAAGTACAGCTCCCGATAAACATTTCTTATGTGAATTGATTATTTTTAATTCAGAAAATAAAAGGCGAAAGCCATTATTATTATTATTACATTTTATTTATAAGGCGCCACAAGTACAGTATTTCGCAGCGCCGTACATATGGCAGACATTAGAACAAAGCCATTCAAATCCTACAAGCTCTGTTCTAAAAGAACTAATTTCCGTCATCCCCTGCCATGTCACCATGTTTGTTTTAGATTATCAGTTGATTATAGTTTTATACTTTACAATCTTTACTAGGATATCAACTACTGCAGAAACTGTTTTGTGTGTTTATTGTGGATGTTATAATTAATAAACATAGATAAAATGAAGCCCCCTTACTAATTAATGACCTAAAGCAGATAATAATCACTACTTAACCTAAAACCTGAGCTGTGATTTTGTTGGCATTTATGTCTTCTGTTTGATGCAGTCTGAGACGAGTTTTCTATTGTCTCTATGATATGAATATAGCATCAGGACCTGGCTGGGTTTGCAATGCCGGCGGTTAGAATACCGACCGCGGCATCCTGACAGTGTGAATCCCAACACGGGAAAGAAAGTATACTTACCTACCCCCAATGGCTCCGTAACCCTCCCTACCCACAACCTAAACCTTACTTTCTCCCCTCCGCAGCCTAACCCTAACCTGGTGTGCCTAACCCTAACCCCTCCCCCTCTCCCGCAGCCGATACCTAACCATAACCCTCCCACCGCAGCATAAATCTATCCTCCTCCCAGTCTGGCAGTTGGGTGTTCAGGTTCCCGGGTATCGGTACGCCAGGATTGTGTGCCCAGTTGGTATTCTCAGCTGTGTCGGGATTCCGGCGCCACTAGTTTGACAGCCAGGATCCTGACTGTTGGGATCCTAACCGGATCTCCCAGGACCACAGTGTCATTATTTCCATCTAGATTACTAAACTGGCTAAAGAGAGTGGATTTATCACTGTATATTGGGCACCTCTTATACAAAGCAGAAATCTCCCCAGCTCTCCACCCACCTCAGAGTCTTTTTCCAGTTGGCGCCTGGTCTGAATCCACGTGTGCAACAGCCGATCGTCCACAGCCTCTGTATGTGACAAGTCATGAGGGGAGCTCCATAGGTTTCGCTCATCGTCATGGATCACGGAATAATTCTGTATATGGTTGTTGTTGCTACAGAAAGACAGAGGACCAGTAATAGTGTCAGTAGAACATTTAATGCGGAAATAAACAAACTGTGATGAATTCTCTTGCACTTTATTACCAGGGCCATAACTAGGGTATGCGAGCGGTGCCAACAAACAAGGCTCTGGGAGAGGCACTATTACTGTCCCATGGCGCCTACATTTGGCTTGCAGGGTGCCAGTGGAGCTGCCAGGAGTCTCCTTAGGATGCCCCATACAGTGCTGTACTTACCAGAGACAGTGGCCTCACCTGTAATTGTGACGTTATGATGGGACAGGCAGGGCCATCTTAACAGCAGTATAGGACCCTGGGCAAAGCAATGCTCTGGGGCCACTACCCAGGGGCGTCGGTAGGGCAGTTCCGGTGGAGCGCAAGCTCCAGGCGCGACGGAAACCTCAGAGGGCACCTGGCAGCGCTGCAGGCAGGCCCAGCGATGACCACTAAGCAGAGTCTGCAAAGTAGGGAGGCGTTCTCCCTGCTCTGCTACTCTGCTGCCGGCTGCTGCTATGCCTGTCACACTGCATGACAAGCTGCGGCGCCGGCAGCACAGGAATGGGAGGGGGAATTAGATTGTATATGACTCAGTGTGTGAGAGAGCAGCAGCAGGGTCAGTCTCCTCCTCCTTGATCTCAGCAATAGGGTCAGAAAATCATGTGCCAAGCTGTGATTGGAGGAGCTCGGCACATGCTGATTAGAAGAGCCCTAGGGATAGACATCGGAAGCAAACCATCATATGATGGCCATGCCATGCTTCTGCCATTGAAACTTTCGATGCAATGGTTACTAACCATTGAATCAAAAGTATTCGATGGTGAAAACTATTTATATGACTTGCACATGCGCTAAAACCCTAGCATGTTGGTTGAAAGGCACACTATGGTGAAATATATTTTATGTATGTATATATATATATATATATATATATATATATATATATATATATATATATACATACATACATATATATACATATATACATATATATATATATATATATATATATATACATACACATACACATACACACACACACATATACACACTAGCTGTTCTACCAGTTCTTCGCACGGGAGTTTCTGATTTTCACTGTTGTAAATATAAATGAGATTTAATAATTTGGTAAATCTACACAGGTGAAAATCTGAGACGTCTTAATGTAAGTAAATATTAATCAATGGTTCTTGGCGTTACCCGAGGAGCACCTGTAGCAGATACTGTAAACAGCGACAGGACCATTTTTGTAGTTTATTAAATTCTACACACTGGAGGTGCAATCCAAATTTTGTTCAGATTGCCGTTCCTGCAACGCAAGCCACACATTGGTAATCACGTGATTATGTCAACCCCCTTTTCATCCCCTTAGGGAAGGTTTATTAAAATTCTAGATTACGTAGTTTTCCTATTTCCCACCTGAAGAATATGGTTTGTGAAAGGGGTAGGGGGAAGGGATTGGACTTCTGCACAACTTGTTATCAAATTTCTAAATTCCCCAATTTCTTAGGTCATTAGATAATGGAATCCACAAAGATGGGGTGCTGCCCAAGACAATAAAATTGGAGATCAAAACACAAAGAAAAACAGGATTGTATTTTGTTGGCACACTTGAAAAGAAGAAAGTATATATATTTCAATGTAGACCTCATTTTACTTGAAATATAACTTTTGTTTCATATTATTAAAATATCCTGTTATGTTAAATATCAACGAACATACAATTGTGAAAAACATTAAATGTGATCATTAAAATATCTTTTAGACTCAGTGTGTTTCTTTCTTATATAGATATTATGTTTGTTTTTGATGTTTTATATGTATATGTAATTCATGGATATCATATACTGTACGTCACCAACAATATATTTTCTCATTGTGAAGCTCAGCAATTTTATATACGTTTTATTATATGTTCCGGAGATATGCAAACTAGCTATTCTAAACAAGAATTATTTTTTCTCAAATATGTTGTCGAGTTCAAGTATTTTTAATAATCTCTATCACATCTGGTTATACAAGCAAGAATACATATTTGTAAATCATATAATAGGATTTTAATAACCTACCGGTAAATTATTTTCTCGTAGTCCGCAGAGGATACTGGGAATCCATTTAGTACCATGAGGTATAGACGGATCCACTAGGAGCCATGGGCACTTTAAGAATTTGATAGTGTGCTCTGGCTCATCCCTCTATGCCCCTCCTACCAGACTCAGTCTAGGAAACTGTGCCCGAGGAGACGGACATACTTTGAGAAAAGGATATAAAAGGATAGTGGTGAGTTTCCGAACTAACACACATACACACACACACACACACACACACACACACACACACACACACACACACACACACACACACACACACACACACAAGGAAAGCCATGCTAACCAAAACTTGAAAAGAGGAACAGCAACAGCTGAACCTTACTTAACCAAGTAACAGTGTAGGAGTGTAGGAAGAACAAAGCACCGGGCGGGCGCCCAGCATCCTCTACGGACTACGAGAAAAGGATTTACCGGTAGGTAATTAAAATCCTATTTTCTCTTCTGTCCTAGAGCACAGGTTCTCAAACTCGGTCCTCAGGACCCCACACAGTGCATGTTTTGCAGGTCTCCTCACAGAATCACAAGTGAAATAATTAGCTTCAACTGTGGACCTTTTAAAATGTGTCAGTGAGTAATTAATACACCTGTGCACTTGCTGGGTTACCTGCAAAACATGCACTGTGTGGGGTCCTGAGGACAGAGTTTGAGAACCACTGTCCGAGAGGATACTGGGAATCCTTTTAGTACCATGGGGAAGTACCAAAGCTCCCAAACCGGGTGGGACAGTGCTGAGGTTCCTGCAGAACTGATTGACCAAGCTGAAGGTCCTCAGAGGCCAAAGTATCAAAACTTGTAGAGCTTAGCAAACGTGTTCAAACCTGACCAAGTAGCTGCTCGGCAGAGCTGTAAAGCTAAGACACCCCGGCCAGCTGCCCAAGAAGAAACCACCGACCTAGTAGAGTAGGCCTGTACAGATTTTGGAACCGGCAATCCTGACGTGGAATAAGCATGCTGGATAGTGAGCCTGATCAAGAGCGCAAATTGACTGCTTTGAAGCAGGACACCCAATCTTATTGGGATCATAAAGAACAAACAGAGAGCCTGATTTTCTGTGATGAGCTGTTCGTTTTACATACACCTTCAAAGCCTTCACAATGTCCAAAGACTTTGAAGTAGCAGAGGTGTCGGTAACAACCAGAACCACAATAGGTTGGTTGATGTGAAATGCAGACACCACCTTAGGAAGAAATTGCTGATGAGTTCTGAGTTCATCTCTGTCCTCATGGAAAATTAAATAGGTGCTCTTGTGGGACAACGCCCCCAGCTCCGACACATGTCTTGCTGAAGCCAAGGCCAACAGTGTGACGGTCTTCCATGTAAGATATTTTAAGTCTACCTCCTGTAACGGTTAAAACCAGTTTGATTGGAGAAACTGTGGCACCAAATTGAGATCCCAAGGTGCCGTGGGAGACACAAAGGGAGGCTGGATGTGCAGAACACCTTTCAAGAATGTCTGGACCTCAGGGAGAGAAGCCAATTGTTTCTGAAAGAAAATGGACAAGGACGAAATTTGGACTTTTATGGAGCCCAGACGTAGGCCCACATCCACACCCAACTGCAGAAAAAGCAGGAAATGTCCCAGATGAAATTCCACCACAGAATATTGTCTGCGCTCACACCAAGAGATGTATTTCTTCCAAATACGGTGGTAATGTTTAGACGTTACCCCCTTCCTGGCTTGGATTATAGTCAGGATGACTTTGTCAGGAATCCCTCTCCTGGCTAGAATCAGCCATTTAACTTCCATGCCATTAAACGCGGTAAGTCTTGAAAGACGAATGGGCCCTGTTGCAGAAGATCCTCGCGCAGAGGTAGAGGCCACGGATCTTCGAGGTGCATCTCCAGAAGGCCCGTGTACCAGGCCCTTCTTGGCTAGTCTGGAGCAATGATTATTGCTTGAAACTTTTCCCTCTTTATTCTTTTCAGAATTGTTGGGATTAGAGGAAGTGGAGGAAACACGTACACCGTCTGATAGACCCATGGAGTCATCAGAGCGTCCACTGCCACTGCATGAGGGTCTCTCGACCTAGAACAATACCGCTTGAGCTTCTTGTTGAGACGAGAGGACCTCATGTCGATCTGTGGATGTCCCCACCGACATGTCAAGCACCTGAACACTTCCGGGTGAAATCCCCACTCCCCAGGGTGCAGGTCATGTCTGCTGAGGAAGTCTGCTTCCCAGTTGTTTACTCCCGGAATAAAGACCACCAACAATGCCACAGCGTGTTTTTCTGGCCAGAGAATTCTTGACACCTCTGACATTGCTGCTCTGCTTCTCGTTCCGCCCCTGTCTGTTTATGTACGTCACTGCCGCCACATTGTCCAACTGGACCTGAATGGCCCGATCTTGAAGAAGATATGAGGCCTGCAGAAAGGTGTTGTATATAGCCCTGAGCTCCAGAATGTTGATTGGAAGGACAACTTCCTGACTTGACCATCTTCCTTGAAACTGCACCCCCTGGGTGACTGCTCCCCAACCTCTGAGGCTTGCGTCTGTGGTTAGCAGAATCCAATTCTGAATCCCAAACCATTGACCCTCGATTAGGTGAGAAGTCTGAAGCCACCATAGAAGAGAGATCCTGGCTTTTGGCGACAGACGGATCCTCTGGTACATGTGAAGATGCGATCCGGACCATTTGTCCAACAGATCGAGATGGAAGGGTCTTGCATGAAACCTTCTGTACTGAAGCACCTCTTAAGAGGCCACCATTTTTGCCAAAAGGCGTATGCAGAGATGCACCGATATCCGGGTTGGCTTTAGGACATCCCAAACCATCGACTGGATTACCAATGCCTTTACCAACGGAAGGAACACTTTTTGTGACTCTGTGTCCAGTATCATTCCCAGGAATGAAAGCCTCAGTGTTGGCTCTAGGTGAGATTTCGGAAGGTTCAGGATCTAACAGTGATCCAGGAGTAGTCTGGTTGCGAGGCCAATGCTGTCCAACAACCTCTCCCTGGACGGCGCCTTTATCAGAAGATAGTCCAGGTACGGAATTATGTTCACTCCCTGTTTGCGAAGGAGAAACATCATCTCTGCCATCACCTTGGTGAACATCCTCGATGCTGTGGAGAGACCAAATGGCAGAGTCTGGAACTGGTAGTGACAGTCCTGCAGTGCAGAGAAGCCTGATGAGGCGGCCAGATCGGAATGTGCAGGTACGCATCCTTGATATCCAGAGACACTAGGAATTCCCCCTCCTCCAGACCTGAGATCACCGCTCTCAGAGACTCCATCTTGAATTTGAACACTCGTAAGTACGGGTTCAACAACTTGAGATTCAAAAATCGGTCGTACCGAACCGTCCGGTTTCGGTACTACAAACAAGTTGGAATAATATCCCTTGTTTTGCAGATGAGGTGGAACTGGAACAATGACCTGAGTCTGTACCAATTTTTGAATGGCGTCCTGCAAGGTTATACTTGCCTCTTGTGAAACTGGTAAACCTGAGGTGAAGAATCTGTGAGGTGGGAGCTCCTGAAACTCCAGTCTGTAGCCCTGGGAAATAAGATCTATGACCCAGGGATCCTGGCACGAACCTGTCCAGATATGACTGAAAAATTTTAGTCGGGCTCCCACCTGCCAGTCCTCCAGGCATCGCGGTCCACCATCATGCTGAAGGCTGTGAGGAAGCAGAGCTTGAGCTCTGTTCCGGTGAACCAGCAGTTGTTGGTTTGCGTGGTTTACCTCTAGCGCCTCTGGTGGCTGTAGAAGAACCTCTGGATTTTCCCTTAAACTTGGCAGTCCGGAAGGACTGTAGATTAGGTCCTGAGTAGGCATTCCTGGCTGGGGGAGCTGCAGAAGGAAGATACATGGACTTACCCACAGTAGCTTTGGATATCCATTTGTCTAATTCACCTCCAAATAAGGCCTCTCATGTGAAGGGTAGGCCTTCCACGCCTTTCATGGAGTCCGTGTCAGCAGTCCACTGGTGTAGCCATAAGCCTCTGCGTGCTGACACTGCCATAGCAGTGGTGCGTGCATTAAGCAAGCCTATTTCTTTTATGTCTTCCACCATAAAATTCGCAGAGTCCTGTATATGTAGCAGGAGTAAAATAATCTCCCCCTGAGGCAATGTACCTAACCTCTCAAGTAGGTTACCTGACCATTTGGCGATGGCCTTAGTAATCCACCCACTTTCTATAGTGGGTCTCTGGGCCACCCCAGCAGCTGAATACAAAGATTTCAGTGTATTCTCAATTCTACGATCAGCCGTGTCTTTAAGCGAGGCTGCACCAGGGACAGGCAATACATTTTTCCGTGACAGCCTGGATACTGATGCATCCACTATCGGTGGATTTTCCCATTTTTTCCTATCCTCAGGAGGAAAAGATGATATCAACCTTTTAGGGTTTTGAAATTTCCTATCAGGATTAACCCATGGTTCTTCAAACAGGGAATTTAGTTCCTTTGACACAGGAAAAGTGGCTGAGGATTTCTTTTTTTTATATTAAAATAAGATTCCCCAGTCTCCTCTGTTACCTTATCAGGGATATACAGAACTTCTCTGATAGTTTCTATGAGAGCCTCTATTCCCTGTGACAGAGTAGCCTCTCCCACCTCTGAGTCCGCCTCCCCCTCCTCCATGTCTGACCCTTCATCCTCAGAGAGTCAGACTGCAGGATATGGGCCAAAGAATGTTTTTGCAGACAAATGGTAGGGGACTGAGACACTGGTTTGGGTACGAAGTCTCTCTTCATAAACTCAGTCAGATTGTCTTAAGTATTGCATCTCTTTCTCATTGCAAGACAATGTAGTAGAAATCATTCCCCTAATGGAGTCCAGCCACACTGGCTCTGCCCCGCTAGCCTGGGAGGGTACACTGCAATGAACCCACTGGAGAAGAGGAACACTGTGCCTTACATGAAACACACTCTTTGTCTGAAATACTGTGACAGTGACAGTGACAGCACGCACACACACACACACACACACACACACACACACACACACACACACACAGGAAAAGGTTAAATGCACAATTAATCCACAAAGAGTCCTTCCAGGGAGACACAGAGATAGTATGGAGCCAGCACACAGCGCCCTTACTGCTAATGCCAAGCTTAGCCGGGCCGCAGACTAAGTACCCAGATTGGGGACTTAGTACACTAGTAAGCGCTCCCCCCCTGCTATGACCCCCTGGTAGCGCTGAGGTAATCTGGAGTCTCTTCGGAGGAGCTGTGCGCCCCTGTCAGTCAGCGACTGTGTCCACTGCAGAGGGAAAATGGTGCTGGTGAGCTGCTGGATCTGCTTATAGTTAAGCCCCGCCCCTTCAATGGCGTGCAGTCTTCCCGCACTATTTTATGCTGGCCGAGGTAATTTTAGTGCTTAAAATGGAGTCAGCCCCCCCCCCCCCCCCCTTTTAAGTCTGTAATGCCAGGCTGGGTACTGTGTACACACATAGTGTACTTAGACTCCGTTCGCTCCCTCAGAAGCGGTGCGCCTGCACTGTGTACTGAGTCTGGGGAGTCCTCCGCCCCATGTAGAAGCCGTGCATCTCCGTACCCTCATGCTGCCATAATGGCCGGCGACCCGCTAACCGGGATGCCGGCTTAGTACTCACCACTCTTCTATCTTCTGGCTCTGTTAGGGGTGGCGGCGTGCTGTGGGAATGTACGCTCGCCATAGTGGGGCTTGCAAATAGTTCCCTCAGGAGCTAGTGTCCTGTCAGCGGGGAACGAGACCATTAACCCTTCAAGAGGTTGGGCCATTCTCCCCCTAAGTCCTGTCAAGAGGTTGGGCCATTCCCCCCCTAAGTCCCACAAAGCAGGCAGGCTAATGCCAACCAGCCCTGCCTGAAAACAACAAACAGAGAAAATAAGTGCAGAAAACTCTTCAAATACTTCCAGCGACGTGACCGGCTCCTCCGGGCACATTTTCTAAACTGGTAGCAGGGGCAAAGAGGGAGGCACCAGCGCACACTATCACATTTTTAAAGTGCCCATGGCTCCTTGTGGACCCGTCTATACCCCATGGTACTAAATGGATTCCCAATATCCTCTAGGATGTAAGAGAAAATTTGTTTATATTGTAAGATGATTTATTTTACCTTTGTTGGCCTCTGCCACGTCTATTATGCAGATGCGATTGTCAGAAAAGGTTTTTATTTAAATGTTAATGCATATGATGCAGAGTCTGCTGACAGTGGTATCAGGTGTTATGACTGTCATTAATTGGTGAATCCTCCCCTTACAGTTCAAACATGTATGTTCCTCATCAAAAAAAACCCTGCACCACGTCTGTTATACAGACTTACTGTGAATTCCTATGTGCACATACTACTAAGGGGTCTATTTACTAAGCCTTGGATGGAGATAAAGTCGCTGGATATAAAGTACCAGCCAATCGGCTTCTAACTGCCATGCCACAGGCTGTGTTTGACTTCCTGATGAAACCACCAAAGGTGAAACGTGTACGTAGAAGTCTCCATAGGGAACCTGACCAACTGATGGCAACCTGATCAGTAATCAGTGAGGACTCTATAAGTTGTGTATTATTTTAATTCAAATTGTATAACAGAGTTGTGATATTTACTTATATTGTTTTTTATAAGCAAGTATGTTGAAAAATGTTCCTCAGCTCATTGAGCAGAATTGATTATATCCAGCAATAGTACTGAATTAATATCTATGATACACTGACAAGAGGAACACAGTATTCTTTGTGCACATTCTACTGTCATCATATACACTCGCTCACTTCTCCCCTGGCAGAGGGCAGAATGAGAGCATGAAGAGAAGAAGCAGCGGTGAGTGGTGACTTTCAGTGAGACTTTATATATTCTTACTATGGGAACTCAATCACCTTCTGAAATCTATTTCTTCATCTGTGATCTCTTTTTTTTGTCTAAATTTCTGAGCCCTCTCATCGGTGACTACCGCTGTGGCAGAACGATTTCAGTGGTTACCAAAAGCAGAAGCTCAACTATCCTTTTTACCATCGCTCACTGGCCTTAATGTTTTGATGATCAGTATATAAAAAAAACGATGGTGAGAGGCGGTGAAATGATCACATCAATATCGAAAGTATGTGCTCATCAACCGTCGTTTCTCTGAAGAGAGTCATTACGTAAAGGCGAGAAGCGGCGGTGTGTGGTAATTCTACTTTATACTTGCTCTCTAAAACATTTTTTTTCTTGATAATAATTTGCTATCGGTATTGGTAAACCATTGTTTATTAATTGTACACTAAAAAACATATTTTACCAAGGGCTTTATTTATATATGGTATCAGAAAGAATCTTCTTCTTAATAAGATTCAGTAATTGTAACATAGGGGGTCATTCCGAGTTGATCGCTAGCTGCCGTTGTTCGCAGCGCAGCGTTCAGGCTAAAAATCGGCACTTCAGCGCATGCGTATGGTGCGCAGTGCGCACGCGCAACGTACTTTCACAAAAGCCGATGCAGTTTCACACAAGGTCTAGCGACGCTTTTCAGTCGCACAGCTGATCGTTGTGTGATTGACAGGAAGTGGGTGTTTCTGGGCGGTAACTGACCGTTTTCCGGGAGTGTGCTGAAAAACGCAGGCGTGTCAGATACAAACGCAGGCGTGCCTGGGAAAACACAGGCGTGGCTGGCCGAACGCAGGGCGTGTTTGTGACGTCAAAACAGGAACTAAACAGTCTGAAGTGATCGCTAGCTAGGAGTAAGTCTCGAGCTGCTCAGAAACTGCACAATCTTTTTTTGTAGCAGCGCTGCGATCCTTTCGTTCACACTTCTGCTAAGCTAAGATACACTCCCAGAGGGCGGCGGCTTAGCGTTTGCACTGCTGCTAAAAGCAGCTAGCGAGCGAACAACTCGGAATGAGGGCCATAGTACACAAGAGTTTGGCTACATCCTGTAGTATGTAACAAAAATTAATTGGTTACACAAATACAAGATAAGAGGCTGTTATGCCAATTCTCACTATCTGCATGAAGAAATAACGAGTTTTCCTGCTTGTTTTCTGAGTATTTAAGACACCAGATATAGCATTAACAGTGTGAAATGAGTAACATATTTGAAGTATGATAAACTGATAATTGAGCAGTATAAAAGCATGGTAAAGGAAATGTGTTTAATTACTGCATGACATACAACACTACTGTGAAATAATGTCAATGATTGCATAACAATAATTGATGTAAGAGGTGAGAATTAAATAGTGAACTACAGGCTATTGGCATTTTATTATATAAGAGTTTAATGTATGTTTTGTCTACCAGGGATCCAAAATTGATATTTTAACAGTATTAATTGATAAGAGTGCCCCACAAAAAGAGTTTTCTTTTCTCTTTGTTCTATATTTTCTGTGTGTTTGAAGAATGACAGTTAGGAGCTGATTGGCTGGTACTTTATTTCCAGCGACTTTATCTCCATCCAACGCTGAGTAAATAGACCCCTAAGCGCTGAAACAGACTACCCAGCTGGCGTCGCCCGGCAAAAACCCGGCCGGCTTTTAATCGCTGCCGTGATGCAAAGACACATTGAGCGCAATGTGTCCTTACACACGGCACGGTCCCGGCCCGGCTGCAGCCGTAACTATCCACTGGAAGGTCCGGCTGCCGGGCCGTCTTTGCGGCCAGTGAACCGTGTGTGTGAAGGGGAGCTGTCACACACAACGTTTTTTTACCAAGCCGTGTCTAATGCTGCGCATGCGCACAGCATCACACACGGCTCAAAGCCGTCCTGTGTCAGAGACTCTGCCGGTTTCTCACGGATGTCAAAAAGCCGGACAAAGTTTGTCCGACTTTTTGCCATCCGGGAGAAACCGGCGCATGTGTTACAGCCCTATGTCTGCTGACAGTGGTCTTGAGTATCGTGAGTGCTTATTGTTTATTGGTGAATCCTCACAGCACAGTTGAGGTATGTTTATGTATTCCTTACAGTGAAATCCTGCACCATGTCTAGTACACTTGGGGCCTAATTCAGACCTGATCGCAGCAGCAAATCTGTTAGCTAATGGGCAAAACCATGTGCTGTGCAGGGGGGGCAGGTATAACGTGCAGAGAGTTAGATTTGGGTAGGTTATTTTGTTTCTGTGCAGGGTAAATACTGGCTGCTTTATTTTTACACTGCAATTTAGATTTCAGTTTGAACACACCCCACCCAAATCGAACTCTCTCTGCACATGTTACATCTTTCACCCCCCCCCCCCCCCCTTCCCCCCCCTGCAGTGCACATGGTTTTGTCCATTAGCTAACAAATTTGCTGTTGCGATCAGGTCTGAGGGAGTCATTCCGAGTTGATCGCTCGCTAGCAGTTTTTAGCAACCGTGCAAACGCATTGTCGCCGCCCACTGGGAGTGTATTTTCGCTTTGCAGAAGTGCGAACGCTTGTGCAGCAGAGCGCCTGCAAAATCTTTTTATGCAAAACAAGACCAGCCCTGGACTTACTCTTCGTGTCCGTTGATTCTAACGTTGAAGGGACGGCTTTTGACGTCACACACCCGCCCAGTTTTCGCCCAGCCACGCCTGTGTTTTCCCTGGAACGCCTGCGTTTTACCAAGCACTCCCTGAAAACGGTCAGTTACCACCCAGAAACGCCCACTTCATGTCAATCATCCTGCGTTGTGCCGTGCGACTGAAAGCTTTGCTAGAACCTGTGCAAATCTACAAAGAACTTTGTACCCGTACGTCGTGCGTGTGCATTGCGGTGCATACGCAGAAATGCAGATTTTTAGCCTGATCGCTGCGCTGCGAACGCCAGCTAGCGATCAACTCGGAATGACCCCCTGAATTAGGCCCTTGTTTAGTTACCATTTGCACGTGCATACTTTCATTTATTAATCTGCTGACTGTAGCATTGGTCCGTTTATATATTATTCCTTTGTATTCTTATGATAGAATATTGTGAATCATTCCATCCTTTAACTGTACTTCATGTAAATATATATGATACAAAAACTAGTTTAATTTTCAAAATTTAGATTATACAGTATAGTCTCAGAATATACAGGACAGTCAGCAGATTAATAAATGAACGTACGAGACATTGCTAGTTTTCTTGGAGTGTGAGGAAAAGACTTGCGATGTTGCTGGATGTAGTAATTGGCATTCCTGAATTGCACATAGCATCCATCACCCCATACTGCCATAGAGGGGCAGAATAAAGAGAGCCGATTGCCTGGGAGTGCACAAAGGGGGTCATTCCGACCTGATCGCGCGCTAGGATTTTTTGCTGCACTGCGATCAGGTCAGAACTGCGCATGCACCGCAATGCTCAGACGCATCGTACGGGTACAAAGCGGATCTTTGCTGAGCGATGGATTTTACAAAGAATCCATTCGCAAGGAGAGTGACAGGAAGAAGGCGTTTGTGGGTGGCAACTGACCGGTTTCGGTTTCTGGGAGTGGTTAGAAAAACGCAGGCGTGTCCAAGCATTTGCAGGGTGGGTGTCTGACGTCAATTCCAGCCCCAGACAGGCTGAAGTGATCGCAGCGGTTGAGTAAGTTCAGACCTACTCAGAAACTGCACAAAATGTGTTTGTACAGCTCGGCTGCACAGGCGTTCGCACACTTGGAAAGCTAAAATAGACTCCCCGATAGGCGGCGACTATCTGTTCGCAGCGCTGCAAAAAATAGCTAGTGAGCGATCAACTCGGAATGACCCCCAAAGTCCTCTAAATGTTGTGAAATCAGCCTGAACCAGCTCACTGAAGGTACATGTTTTTTATTTTATATAGTGTAACAATCTACATAGTTATATGGAGATCCGGTTAAGAGCCAGAAAGTTGGGATGCTGGCTGTCAAAATACAGACACCGGAATCCCAAATAGGATCACAATGCCGGTGTCAGCATTTCCGACAGCCAGGATTCCGATCGGCGGACTGTTGGGCCACTGTAGAGGTTAGCCGTAGGGTGGGGGGAGGTTAGGTTTAGGCTGCGGGAAATCCAGACAAGGATCAGAATGCCAGTGCCCCGAATAGGATCACAATGCCAGTGTCAGCAATTTTTGACAGCCGGGATCCCAATCGACGGACAGCTGGGCCGCCGAGATGTAAGCCGTGGGGTGGGGTGGTGGGTTAGGTTTAGGCTGCGGGGAGGGGGGATTAGGGTTAGGCTTAGGCAACGGGAAAGGAAGGTTCGGGTGTTAGAATCCCAACAGGGGTCGGTAAACCACTCTAAGAGGTACATTTATGAAGATGTGAGTTCTATAAGTTGGGATGTTGCCCACAGCAACCAATCAACCAACCAACCAGATTCCAGGTATTATCTTCTAGATGGTGCTATATAAATGAGAAGTAGAATCTGATTGGTTGCTATGGGCAAATCCTATCTTAAATAGAACTCTCATCTTAGTAAGTTTACCCCTAACAATCAGGATGCTGCTGTCAGTATTCTGACCCCTGGCCTCCCAACCGCCGGCATTTCAGCCCCAACTTGTTATGTGATCCTATTTTAGTGAAGGCTACAAAGAGATTCTGTAATCAGAGCGAGTAAATTATCTCATTATCCTCATTAGGTATTCTGAATTGTGTTGTGTGTGCCTAAAATGCCCCTTTCTGGTATCGAAAATGGTACACAGAATTCGAGAATATAAATAAAATATATTATTATTATTATTATTATTATTATTAATACTGAATAATAATAATAATAATAATTAAATCTTTTTCTCCTAGTCCGTAGAGGATGCTGGGGACTCCGTAAGGACCATGGGGGTATAGACGTGCTCCGCAGGAGACATGGGCACTTTAAGACCTTTAATGGGCGTGAACTGGCTCCTCCCTCTATGCCCCTCCTCCAGACTCCAGTTATAGGAACTGTGCCCAGAGGAGACGGACATTTAGAGGAAAAGGATTTTGTTTATCAAGGGTGAGACACATACCAGCTCACACCACAGACACACCGTACAACATGGTATATAAGTAAACCAGTTAACAGTATGAACAACAACAGAAAACAGCAACAGCCTGATTTCAACAGTAACACAACCTGTGTGTAACCTTATCAATAACTATGTACAATTATTGCAGATTTCAGTCCGCACTGGGACGGGCGCCCAGCATCCTCTACGGACTACGAGAAAAAGATTTACCGGTAGGTTTAAAATCTTATTTTCTCTTACGTCCTAGAGGATGCTGGGGACTCCGTAAGCACCACGGGGTTTATACCAAAGCTCCAGACCGGGCGGGAGAGTGCGGAAGACTCTGCAGCACCGATTGAGCAAACATGAGGTCCTCATCAGCCAGGGTATCAAATTTATAGAATTTTGCAAAAGTGTTTGAATCCGACCAAGTAGCCGCTCGGCAAAGCTGTAACGCCGAGACACCATGGGCAGCCGCCCAAGAAGAACCCACCTTCTTAGTGGAATGGGCCTTTACCGATTTTGGTAACAGCAATCCAGCCGTAGAATGAGCCTGCTGAATCGTGTTACAGATCCAGCATGCAATAGTCTGCTTGGAAGCAGGCGCGCCAATCTTGTTGGCCGCATACAGGACAAACAGTGCCTCTGTTTTCCTAATACGAGCCGTTCTGGCTACATAGATTTTTAAAGCCCTGACCACATCAAGGGACTTGGAATCCTCCAAGACATCCGTAGCCACCGGGATCACAACAGGTTGGTTCACGTGAAACGACGAACCGACCTTGGGTAGAAATTGAGGATGAGTTCTCAATTCCGCTCTATCTATATGGAAAATCAGATAGGGGCTCTTGTGAGACAAAGCCGCCAATTCTGACACCCGCCTTGCCGAAGCCAAGGCCAATAACATGACCACTTTCCAAGTGAGAAATTTCAAGTCAACAGTTTGAAGAGGTTCAAACCAATGTGATTTAAGGAACTGTAACACCACATTAATGTCCCACGGTGCCACTGGGGGCACAAAAGGAGGTTGGATGTGTAGTACTCTCTTCACAAAAGTCTGCACTTCTGGAAGAGAAGCCTATTACTTCTGAAAGAATATTGATAAGGCCGAAATCTGCACCTTAATGGAGCCTAACTTCAGGCCCATATCCACTCCTGTCTGTAGAAAATGGAGAAAACGACCCAGCTGGAAATCCTCCGTAGGAGCATTCTTGGATTCACACCAAGACACATACTTCCTCCAGATACAGTGATAGTGCTTCGCCGTTACCTCCTTCCTAGCTTTAAGTAGAGAAGGGATGACTTCCCCTGGAATACCTTTCCTAGCTAGGATCTGGTGTTCAACCGCCATGCCGTCAAACGTAATCGCGGTAAGTCCTGGAACACACGGCCCCTGTTGCAACAGGTCCTCTCTGAGAGGAAGAGGCCAAGGATCTTCCGTGAGCATTTCCTGAAGATCTGGATACCAGGCCCTTCGAGGCCAATCTGGAACAATGAGTATCGTCTGAACTTTTGTTCTTCTTATGATTCTCAATATTTTTGAGATGAGTGGAAGCAGAGGGAACACATACACCGCCTGATACACCCATGGTGTTACCAGCATATCCACCGCTCTCGCCTGAGGGTCCCTTGACCTTGAACAATACGTCCGAAGCTTCTTGTTAAGGCGTGACGCCATCATGTCTATTTGAGGGAATCCCCAGCAACTTGTCACTTCTGCAAAGACCTCTTGATGAAGTCCCCACTCTCCTGGATGGAGATCGTGTCTGCTGAGGAAGTCTGCTTCCCAGTTGTCCACTCCCGGAATGAATACTGCTGACAGGACGCTCACGTGATTTTCCGCCCAGCGAAGAATCCTGGTGGCCTCTGCCATTGCTGCTCTGCTCCTTGTTCCGCCTTGTCGGTTTACATGCGCCACGGCTGTGACGTTGTCGGACTGGATCAGAACCGGTAGGTTGCGAAGAAGGTGCTCCGCCTGCCTCAGGCCGTTGTATATGGCCCTTAATTCCAGCACATTTATGTGCAGACAAGCCTCCTGGCTTGACCATATTCCCTGAAAGTTTATTCGCTGTGTGACCGCTCCCCATCATCGGAGGCTCGCGTCCATGGTCACGAGAACCCAATCCTGAATTCCGAACCTGCGGCCCTCTAGAAGGTGAGCCCCCTGGAGCCACCACAGGAGAGAGATCCTGGCCCTGGGGACAGGGATATCAACCGATGCATTTGGAGATGGGACCTTGACCACTTGTTCAGTAGGTCCCACTGAAAAGCTCTTGCACGAAACCTGCCAAACGGAATGGCCTCGTAGGCCGACACCATCTTTCCCAACAGTCGAGTGCATTGATGAAATCAATACTCTTTTTGGTTTTAGCAGAGCTTTGACCATGTTCTGGATTTCCTGAGCTTTTTCCACTGGAAGAAAAACCCTCTGTTATTCTGTATCCAGAATCATGCCCAAAAACGACAGCCGAGTTGTCGGAACCAACTGCGACTTTTGCAAATTTAGAAGCCAGCCATGTTGTCGTAGCACCTTCAGAGAGAGCTCCATATTTTTTAGTAATTGTTCTCTTGATCTCGCTTTTATCAGGAGATCGTCCAAGTACGGGATAATTGTGACACCCTGCTTGTGCAGGGGCACCATCATTTCTGCCATTATCTTGGTGAAAATTCTCGGGGCCGTGGAAAGCCCAAATGGCAACGTCTGAAATTGGTAATGACAATCCTGCACAGCGAATCTCAGGAATTCCTGATGAGGAGGGTATATGGGAACATGACGGTATGCATCCTTTATGTCCAGTGAGACCATAAACTCCCCCCCCGTCCAGACTGGAGATCACCGCTCGGAGAGATTCCATCTTGAATTTGAATCTCCTCAAATACAGGTTTAGGGATTTTAGGTTTAGAATCGGTCTGACTGAGCCGTCCAGCTTCGGGACCACGAATAGAGTTGAATAAAACCCCTTCCCCTTTTGTAACCGGGGAACCATGATAATCACTTGCTGTTGACACAGCTTTTGTATTGCCGCTGCAACCATTGTTCTCTCTGGGAGAGAAGCTGGTAAGGCCGATTTGAAAAATTGGTGTGGAGGCTCGTCTTCGAACTCCAGTTTGTACCCTTGGGTCACAATTCCTAGCACCCACGGATCCAGGTCCGACTGAACCCAGACCTGGCTGAAGAGCCGAAGACGTGCCCCCACCGTTGCGGACTCCCGCAGGGGAGCCCCAGCGTCATGCGGTGGATTTGGCAGAAGCCGGAGAGGACTTTTGCTCCTGGGAACTAGCCATAGCTGGTGTTCTTTTCCCTCTTCCTCTACCTCTGGCGAGGAAAGACGATCCACGTCCCTTTCTGAATTTATGAGACCGAAAGGACTGCATCTGGTACTGAGGCGTTTTCTTTTGCTGTGGGGGAACAAAAGGCAAAAAAGAAGAAGACTTACCCGCGGTAGCTGTGGAAACCAGGTCCGCAAGGCCATCCCCAAACAACACTTCACCTTTGTAAGGCAGAGCCTCCATAAGTCTCTTGGAGTCAGCATCACCAGTCCATTGACGGGTCCACAGCGACCTCCTAGCTGAAATTGCCATTGCATTGGCCCTTGATCCCAAGAGGCCAATATCCCTCGCAGCCTCCCTTAGGTATAACGCTGCGTCTTTGATGTGACCCAAAGTTAACAGAACAGTATCCCTGTCGAGGGTGTCAGATGACAAGTTATCTGCCCAAGCTGCAATAGCGCTACTCACCCATGCCGATGCAACTGCCAGTCTGAGGAGGGCTCCCATAGTCGCATAAATTGATTTTAAAGTGGTTTCCTGCTTGCGGTCCGCAGGATCCTTTAGTGTCGCCGTGTCCGGGGACGGTAGGGCCACTTTTTTGGATAACAGCGTCAAAGCTTTATCCACCGAGGGAGAGGATTCCCACCGTAACCTGTCCTGTGAGGGGAAAGGATACGCCATAATTATTCTCTTGGGAACCTGCAGCCTCTTGTCTGGAGTTTCCCAAGCCTTTTCAAATAGAGCGTTCAGTTCATGAGATGGGGGAAACGTTACCTCATGTTTCTTCTCTTTAAACATACAGACCCTTGTGTCAGGGACAGAAGGGTCCTCTGTGATATGTAATACATCCCTTATTGCTACAATCATGTACTGAATACTCTTGGCCACCCGTGGGTGTAATCTCGCCTCATCATAGTCGACATTGGAGTCGGAATCCGTGTCGGTATCAGTGTCTGCTATCTGGGTAAAGGGACGTTTCTGTGACCCTGATGGGTTCTGAGACACAGCAATATCCATGGATTGACTCCATGCTTGGTTCTGAGACACAGCTTTGTCCAATCTTTTATGCAATAAAGCCACACTTGCATTCAAAACATTCCACATGTCTACCCAATCAGCAGTCGGCGGTGCCGACGCAGTCACTATCACATTTTGCTCCTCTTCCTCCCTCAAATAGCCTTCTGCCTCAGACATGTCGACACACACATGCTGACACCCCCACACACACTGAATTATAGGGGACAGACCAACAAGGAGGTCCTTTGGAAAGACAGAGAGGAAGTTTGGCAGCTCACACCCAACGCTGCCACAGTCTGAAATATAACAATACCCCAGACTTGTATAGCGCGTTTTATATATAATATAAATATATCAAATCAGCACCAAATATTGTGCCCCCCCCTCGTTTTGCACCCTGTTACTTGTAGATATCAGGGCAGGGTCCGGGAGCAGCGTCTCTGCAGCCAAGCTGTGGAGAAAAATGGCGCTGGTTAGAGCTGAGGGACGAAGCCCCGCCCCCTCGACGGCGGGCTTCGGTCCCGCTAATATTTATACTGGCGGGGGTTTTAAATACCCTGCAATGCAGTGTATATAGCTTGCCAGTCGTTTTTATGAGGTAATCTTTGCTGCCCAGGGCCCCCCCCCCTGCGCCCTGCACCCTTGCAGTGCCTCGTGTGTGTGCGGGAGCAAAGGCGCGCTGCGCGATACCTTCCGAAGCTCAGATGTCTTCTGCCGCCTGTGAAGTCTTCTTTCTTCCTATACTCACCCGGCGTCTATCTTCCGGCTCAGTGAGGAGGACGGCGGCACGGCTCCGGGAACGAACAGCTAGACGACACCAGTGTTCAGACCCTCTGGAGCTAATGGTGTCCAGTAGCCTAAGAAGCAGAGCCCATCAGTCCAGGAAAGTGGGTCTGCTTCTCTCCCCTCAGTCCCACGAAGCAGGGAGTCTGTTGCCAGCAGTGCTCCCTGAACATAAAAAAACCTAACAAAGTCTATTTTCTAGAGAAACTCGGTAGAGCTCCCCTAGTGTGTGACCAGTCTCCTCTGGGCACAGGATCTAACTGGAGTCTGGAGGAGGGGCATAGAGGGAGGAGCCAGTTCACGCCCATTAAAGGTCTTAAAGTGCCCATGTCTCCTGCGGAGCCCTCTATACCCCCATGGTCCTTACGGAGTCCCCAGCATCCTCTAGGACGTAAGAGAAAATAATAATAATAATAATAATAATAATAATAATAATAATAATGTGCAGGCATTAACAGCATTCTAAAATTCAACCCTAAACAGACTGACAAAATAGTAATACAGTAATGGCAAAACAGATTTATTCTGCAGCAAGAACAGATCATATTCCCCCCCAGGAATGAGGTGTAATTATTTGTAGTGATGGCATTAGAGTCACACACAGATCAGAATATGCCCTGCAGCATCCAGTCAGAATGAACCCGCCTGTGCTCTTGTCAAAGCGCCTACGCTATTCTGGGAGAATGTTTAGATGGCAATTTCAGAGAAGAAAGCTCTAGGGCAGTACGGATGGTGTAGTGGATAGTATTACTGCCTCACAGCACTTGAGGTCATGGGTTCCATTCCCACCATGGCCCTAACTGTGCGGAGTTTGTATATTCTCCCCGTACTTGCGTGGGTTTCCTCCGGGTACTCCGGTTTTCTCCCACAATCCCAAAAATATACTGGTAGGTTAATTGGCTCCCAACAAAATTAACCCTAGCATGAATGTGTGTGCGTGTACATGTGATAGGGTATATATATTGTAAATTCCACTGGGGCAGGGACTGATGTGAATGGGAAAATATTCTCTGTAAAACGCTGCGGAATATGTGTGCGCTATATAAATAACTGGTAATAAACAGGAAACGCTTTGAAGTAACCAAAGAAAATCTGCACAGTTCCAACTGGGCGACATTATGTCATTACACTGCACAAGTGTCACCTGCTGGTAGTCGTTATCTAGCAAAATACAAACACAGCTGGTGTTTGCGCAAGGGTTGATGGAAATGGCTACGGCACATACAGACTACCCTGTTAGCAACGATAAACTATACTGCCGATGTGTGAAAATCGAAGATTACTTTCAATATCAAGAACATTTATTTGCTCCCAAAAAATATAGAGTAAGACTGTAAGATTGCATATATATATATATATATATATATATATATATATATATATATATATATATATATATATATATATATATATATATATATATAGAGAGAGAGAGATATATATATATATATATATATATATATAGATATATATATATATATATATAGATATATATATAGATATATATATATATATATATATATATATATATAGATATATTATTATATATTTTTTTTTTTAAGATAAACCAACCCTTTCACTAGCAGTCAGCAAATACTGTATGTCTGATA
Organism: Pseudophryne corroboree; assembly: GCF_028390025.1. Lineage (NCBI taxonomy): Eukaryota > Metazoa > Chordata > Amphibia > Anura > Myobatrachidae > Pseudophryne > Pseudophryne corroboree. The sequence goes on from NC_086450.1 coordinate 53,750,519, forward strand.
TAAAAGACCTGAAAAAAACAAGCAGCCTCACACCCATAAGCCACATGCACAGTCAAAGGTTTATTTTTTTTCTGGTCATAAAGGAATCATTCTCCCGACTCACCACACACATCCTGTCAGCCCTTAAAACAGGGACCATAGATTGCAGGGTGAATTATAGCTACTGTAGTACAATTAGGTCACACATAATATGACTATTCCCAGTTTCTCAGTCCTGTCAGGTTAGGGAAACATTTAGCTTCTTTGTGAAAGTGACAAAATGATGTTCATGCAAATTTTATTTTCAAAGTTTGTGACCACTAAGAACTTTTGGCCGGTTGCACAGTCTAGCGCAAGTCAGACGTAATTGCTTGGACGGGATAAATAAATGCGTAGATTTACATGCATTCAAGGATGTAGCTACCATAGATGCAGGGAGTGCAGCTGCTATGGGGCCCAGAGCTGAGAGGGGCCCACCTTCCCTGTCACAGTTACATGTGTTATTTACAAGGGCGTAGATACCATAGGTCATAGTTACCGACATTCTGGCTGCTCTCTGCGGGAGAGAGCAGCCAGGTCGGCTCACAGGGCGGGCAGGGGAGGCTGTAACGAAGAGGAGGGGGTGGGCCGGAGGTGGGGCAGGGGCGGAGCAAGGGCGGGGTCACGATGACACCTCCTTTAAGCCACGTCCCCGCTCTGTAATGCCGCGATCACCGGCATTATACTGCAGGGGGCGTGGCTATGATGACGCAATTCAGCAAGAATCGCGTCATCGACTGCCCGGACCGCCCACTTTACACACTAAGTGGGCGGACGGGCAGGGGGGACCCCGCGAATCAGGAGACTTGCCTGCTCTTCTGGGGGGCCGGGAGGGTCACCCGATTTTCGGGAGCCTCCCGGCCATTTCGGGAGAGTAGGCAAGTTTGCCATAGGTGCAGGGAGCGCAGCTGCTATAGGGCCCAGAGCTGAGAGGGGCCACCAACCCTGTCACAGTTGCTTACATGTGTTATATAGAAGGGCGTAACTACCATAGATGTAGGCAGTGTATCCGCTGTAGGGCCTGGAGCTGAGAGGGGCCACCTTCCCTGTCACAGTTACATGTGCTATAGTGCACTCTTTGCGATGTATGTAACCCATATCCAGTTTTTACTTGAGAGCAAAAATAAATTTGTATGCAAATGATTTTTAAAACCAGTAGGTAAGGAGACCTTTTGTATATCCTAATTACATGTAGTATGTATATATATTTTTTTTTGTTCAGAGTTTTCAGTGCTTCAGAAGCATAACAGGCATAAATTTCCATATAAAGACAAACACTATAAATATGTATAGATCATCTGATTCAAGCATAATACAATAACATAAGCGTTTGCAAAGTCAGGTTATGAAGGGACATGGGGGTAATTCAGATCTGATCTCTGCTGTGCGTTTTCGCACAGCGGGCAACCAGGTCCAAACTTCGCATGTGTATGCACCGCAATGTGCAGGCACGTCTGACAGCTACAACGGGCATCGCCGGTCAGCGAAGGAATTGTGCGAAGGATCCATTCGCATGGGCGTACGCAAGGTGATTGACAGGAAGAGGCCGTTTGTGAGTGGAAACTGAGTGTTTTACAGGGAGTGTCCGGAAAAACGCAGGCGTACCCAAGCGTTTTTTTCAGGGAGGGTTTCTGACCTCAGTTCTGGCTCCAATCAGCAGGATACAATCGCACTGGCAGAGTAAGTCCTGGGCTGCGCAGAGACAGCACAAACTGATTTTTAGCAGCTCTGCTAACACATAGGAACGCACACTTATACAGCGAAAATACACTCCCCCTGTAGGCGGTGACTATCTGATCGCAGGACAGCAAAAAACGCAGCACTGAATTCAGATCTGAATTACCTCCATTGGTCGAGGATTTCCCCCACCCCACCCCAAAAAAAATAAAAATGTTATGCAGATGAAAAAGCTAAAAAACGTAAAAAAATTCTGCTATACTGTGGAGAAAAACACAAAGAGAAGTGGTTATAGAAAAGTACAGTGCCAGATTCATGTAGCTCAGCGAGGAGCTATTCACTTTCTGCTGCTCAGGAAATATACAAGATAAGTGCACCCTCTTATCACGTGGGGTAACCCACAGATCGCAGCTGCCGACTTCCTGGCTGTTCTCTGCGGGAGAGAGGTGAGAGCATCTAGTTTGGCTCAGAATGGGGGCGGTACAGGGGTGTGACATATAAAAGGGGCGGGGTAGAGGTATGATAATTAAAAGGAGGTGGCACGGGGCATGTGGTAGCCACAATTGCGTCATCGTAGCCACGCCCCTGGTATATAATACAGATATTACTGGCATTACACAGTAGGGGGCGTGGCTACGATGACGCAATTCAGCAAGAATCGCATCATCAGCCTCCCGGACTTTACTTACAAAGTGGGCAGCCGGGCAGAGGGATCAAGTTGATATTGGTTGACTCACCCATTGTTCCAGGGGGCTGTGAGGGACACCCGATTATTTGGAGCCTCCCATCCTTTCTGGGAGAGTAGGTCACAATGCCATATATTCCAGGCACTTAAACCAGAATCTATGAGTTAACGCGTATTTGTAGTAGGCTAACCGTGCGGGGACATTGGCTATTAATTGAATAGCTCCATGCGTTAAACCCAGAGCTACAGCTGTGCAGTAAGTCCTGCGGCTAATTGAATCTGCCCAATTAAATATTTATTTATTAATTATTAGCAGTTTCTTATATAGCCCAGCATATTCCGTTGCGCTTTACAATTAGATCAAATTAGATTTCTCATACGTCCTAGAGGATGCTGGGGTCCACTTCAGTACCGTGGGGTATAGACGGTTACGCAGGAACCATGGGCACTTTAAGACTTTTCTAGAGTGTGAACTGGCTCCTCCCTCTATGCACCTCCTCCAGACCTCAGTTTAGAAAATGTGCCCAGGCAGACTGGTCGCACTCCAGTGGGGCTCTACTGAGTTTCACTAAAAAGACTTTATGTTAGGTTTTTTATTTTCAGGGAGACTGCTGGCAACAGTCTCCCTGTTTCGTGGGACTTAGGGGGAAGAAGTAGGAACCAACTTCCTAAATAGTTTCATGACTCTGCTTCTTGCTGACAGGACACCATTAGCTCCTGAAGGGTACTGAACACTAGCTGCTGCTATGCGCTCACTCCCACAGCACGCCGTCACCCCCCTAACATAGCCAGAAGTCAGAAGACGCGTGAGTATTATTACCGGAGATCTGCAAGAGGGACCTCCGGTCATCGTGACGGCTCAAGGTACCGCGCGGCGAGCGGGAACGCTGCGCGGACATGCTACCCATACACAGCGCACAGCAGGGTGCAGGGCAGGGGTGGGGGCGCGCCCTGGGCAGCATGAAAACCTACTCTTACACTGGCAAAAGTAGCATATTATGCCGTGGCACAATCCTGCACCCCCGCCACTATAAATAAATATTTTAGTGAAAAATTCTGAGGGGAAAGTAAACGCGCCATTACAGAGGGTGGGACTCCTCAGTCAGTCCTCCTCAGTCAGCCAGCACACTGCTCAGCGCCATTTTCTCCAAGCAGGCTGCAGGGTAAGAAACGCTGGTCCTCCTCCACTTCTGAACCAAGTATCAGGGTGTAAATAAGGGGAGGCACAGTGTATTTGGTGCTATATTGTATAATTTGACATTATAAAAGCACTACAGGTCTCTGTGGACATTTTATATTACACAGGGATTTTATATTGGCGCTGAGTTGTGAACTGGCAAATCCTTTCTGTGTCCTCCTGACATATTTTACTGTGGGTCTGTCCCCTATAAGCCCCGGAGTGTCTGTAGTGTGTTTGTGCACGTGTGGTGACATGTCTGAGGCAGGGAGCTCTTCCCCCGAGGGAGCCATTTTAGGGACACAGAGTTGTAATGTGGTGGCGCTGCCACAAGCCACGAGCCTGAATGGGTGAAAGAATTACGTGATAGTGTGAATCATATCAGTAAGAGATTGGATAAGTCTGAGTCTCATGCAGAAAACTGGAGAAAATCCGTGGAAGATGTGATTTTTAATAGTTCTGCTTTTTCATCCACAGGCGACCCCTCTGGGTCACATAAAAGGTCATTTGCACAAGTAGTACAAACTAATACCGACACGGACTCTGATTCCTGTGTCGACACTAGTGATTCCAGGGGAACAGATTCAAAATTATCAAAAAACATTCAGTACATGATTGTTGCTATAAAGGAGGTGTTAGAAGTTACGAAGGCCCCTCCTTTACCTCAGGAGAAGGCTTACTTTTATAAAGAAATGAAAATTAACATAACTTTTCCTCCATCTCATAAGCTGAACACTCTCTTTGAGGGAGTCTGGGTAAACCCTGAAAATAAATTTCAGATTCCCAAAAGAATTCAGGTAGCTTATCCTTTCCCAGCAGAGGATAGGAAAAGGTGGGAGTCACTCCCCGTTTTAGACCGTGCCCTGTCACGATTAACAAAAAGGTGATTCTCCCTGCTCCTGGGACGACGTCCCTAAAGGAACCGGCAGACCGCAAGTTAGAGACTACGTTAAAATCTATTTATGTGGCCAATGGGACACTACTCAGACCTACCATTGCCTGTGCGTGGGTGAGTAGTGCTATTGAAAAGTGGTCAGAAAACTTGTCATCAGAGATTGACACAATAGAGACGAGATTCTCCTAACGTTGGGTCATATCAAAGACGTTGCTGTGTATATACTAGAAGACATGAAAGATATTGGGCTCTTGGGATCAAAAGCCGCTACCATGGCTATTTCAGCAAGGAGGGCGTTGTGGATTCGCCAATAGAATGCTGACGCAGATTCCAAAAGGAATATGGAGGCTCTCCCGTATAAAGGCGAGGCCTTGTTTGGAGATGGGCTGGATGCCTTAGTTTCTGCAGCTACCGCAGGTAAGTTGACATTCTTGCCTTATGCTCCTGCGCCGGCGAAAAAAGACACATCACTCTCAGATGCAGTCCTTTCGGCCCAATAAATACAAAAAGGGTAAAGGGTCCCCTTTCTTTGCGGGTAGAGGAAGGGGAAAAGGAAAAAAGTCTGCAGCGTGTCTCCAGGATCACAGGAGTAGAAATCAACCCCTGCTTCTGCCAAATCTTCAGCATGACGATGGGGCTCCCTTGCGGGAGTCCGCTCAGGTGGGGGCACATCTGAAACTTTTCAGTCAGTTCTGGGTTCATTCTGGCATGGACCCGTGGATCTTACAAATTGTGTTCCACGGGTACAAACGGAGTTTCAAGACGTTCCCCCATGCCAATTTTTCAAATCGGCCTTGCCAGCTTCTCTCCCAGACAGGGAAGTAGTAGCAGCAGCAATACAAAAATGATGTCAGGATCAAGTCATTGTCCTGGTTCCCTTGTCACAACAAGGAGAAGGGTTTCATTCAAGCCTCTTTGTAGTTCTGTAGCCGGACGGCTCGGTCAGACCGATTCTAAACCTGAAATCTCTGAATCTTTACCTACAAAGGTTCAAATTCAAGATGGAATCTCTGAGGGCCGTGATTTCCAGTCTGGAGGAAGGGGAGTTCATGGTGTCAGAGGACATAAAGGATGCCTACTTACATGTTCCCATCTATCCTCCTCATCAAGCTTATCTGAGATTTGCGATACAGGAGTGTCATTACCAATTTCAGACGTTGCTGTTTGGACTCTCCATGGCACCAAGGGTGTTCACCAAGGTGATGGCGGAGATGATGGTCCTCCTTCGACAGAAAGGAGTCAATATAATTCCTTACCTGGATGATCTCATGATAAAAGCGAGGTCCAGGGAAAAGTGGTGCAGAACATTGCACTCTCCCTGACAGTACTTCAACAACAACACGGTTGGATCATAAATTTTCCAAAGTCACAGTTGGAACAGACGACAAGATTGTCCTCTCTCGGGATGATACTGGACACAGAAGTACAGAGGGTATTTCTTCCAGTGGAAAAGGCTCTGGAAATCCAGAGAATGGTCAAACAAATTCTGAAACCATCAAGAGTGTCGATTCATCAATGCATTCGGTTGTTGGGAAAGATGGTAGTATTCCGGTGGGACCTGTTAGACAAGTGGTCCGGATCCCACCTATACATGCACCGGAAGATAATCCCGTCATCCAAAGCCAGAATTTCGCTCCTGTGGTGGCTACACAGTTCTCACCTACTAGAGCGACGCAGGTTCGGGAATCAGGACGGGGTCCTAGTAACCACGGATTTAAGTCTCCAAGGCTGGGGAGCAGTCACACAGGGAGAAAGCTTCCAAGGAAGATGGTCAAGTCAGGAAACCTGTCTTCACATAAACGTTCTGTAGTTGAGAGCCATTTACAACGGCCTTCTACAAGCGGGACAACGTCTTCAAGTTCAACCCGTGCAGATCCAGTCGGACAATGTAACAGCAGTCGCGTACATAAACCGTCAGGGCGGAATGAAAAGCAGAGCGGCGATGGCAGAGGTGACAAAGATCCTCCTCTGGGCAGAAAGACATGCAAGAGCTCTGTCAGCAATTTTCATTCCTGGAGTGGACAACTGGGAAGCAGACTTCCTCAGCAGACACGATCTCAGTAGAATGGGGCCTCCACCAAGAAGTCTTCGCAGAGGTGACAGGTCTTTGGGGAGTTCCTCAAGTAGACATGATGGCATCTCATCTCAACAAGAAGCTTCAGAGATATTGTTCCAGGTCGAGAGACCCTCAAGCAATAGCAGTGGATGCACTAGTGACCCAGTGGGTGTTTTGGTCGGTGTATGTCTTTCCTCCACTTCCACTAATACCAAAAGTGAGCAAGATCATGAGAAGAACAAGGGTTCGAGCGATCCTCATTGTCCCAGACTGGTCAAGGAGAGCTTGGTATCCAGATCTTCAGGAGTTGCTACCTCTTCCTCTTCGCGAGGACCTGCTGCAGCAGGGGCCGTGTGTGTATCAAGACTTACCGCGGCTACGTTTGACGGCGTGGCTGTTGAGCGCCGGATCCTAGCCCGAAAGGGTATTCCAAAAGAAGTCATTCCCACTCTGAATCAGGTCAGGAAAGGGGTAACGTCTAAACATTACCACCGTATTTGGAGAAAATATGCGTCTTGATGTGAATCCAAGAAGGCTCCTACGGAAGAGTTTCAATTAGGACGTTTTCTCCATTTTCTGCAGGCAGGTGTGGATGCGGGCCTAAGATTGGGTTCAATCAAGGTCCAGATTTCAGCTTTGTCCGTTTTCTTTCAGAAACAATTGGCCTCCCTTCCAGAAGTTCAGACATTCGTGAAAGGGGTTCTACACATCCAACCTCCATTTGTGCCTCCAGTGGCACCATGGGATCTTAACGTGGTGTTGCAGTTCCTTCAATCGGATTGGTTTGAACCTCTACAGGAGACAGAGTTGAAGTTTCTCACTTGGAAAGTGGTCATGATGTTGGCCTTGGCATCCGCAAGGAGGGTGTCTGAGATAGGGGCCTTGTCTCAAGAGTCCTTACTTGACCTTCCATGAAGATAGGGCTGAGTTAAGAACTCGTCAGCAATTTCTTCCGAAGGTGGTTTCTTCTTTCCATATAAACCAACCTATTGTGGTGCCAGTGGCTGCTGACACCTTCGCTGCGTCAAAGTCTCTGGATGTGGTCAGAGCATTGAAAATTTATATCGCAAGAACAGCTCGGATACGGAAAACAGAGGCTCCGTTTGTCCTGTATGCTCCCAACAAGATTGGGTGTCCTACTTCTAAGCAGACCATTGCGCGCTGGATCAGAGGTACGATTCAGCACGCTCATTCCACGGCAGGATTGCCGATACCGAATGTGAATGTGATACCGATAGTGAATGCCCATTCTACTAGAAAGGTGGGCTCATCCTGGGCGGCTGCCCGGGGGGTCTCGGCGTTACAACTTTGCCAAGCAGCTACTTGGTCAGGGGCAAACACGTTTGCTAAGTTTTACAAGTTTGACACCTTGGCCGATGAGGACCTCAAGTTTGGTCAATCGGTGCTGCAGGGTCATCCGCACTCTCCCGCCCGTACTGGAACTTTGGTATAACCCCATGGTACTGAAGTGGACCCCAGCATCCGCTAGGACGTATGAGAAAACAGGATTTTAATACCTACCGGTAAATCCTTTTCTGCTAGTCTGTAGAGCAGAGATTTTCAACCCTTTACAACTCGCGGCACACTGAACAAGATTTAAGTATTGCCAAGGCACATTCAAATATAATGGTGATGCATGGTGCAGTTGCATGTCCTATGATGTCATGTTGCAGCTTCTCCATAGGTAACGCCTGAGCCACATCTGAGAAAGCCAGAAGAGCCCAACACTGCCTGGGTCTAAAATAAGAACTGGCTCTGCAACCACTAAACCCACCAGTATTGATCGTTCCAGGGCCTCAGTAGCGGCAAAACACTGACGGGCCTGGCTGTGCTTCTATGGCGGCACACCTGGAGACTGCTCAGGGCACACTAGTGTGCCACGGCACAGTGGTTGAAAAACACTGCCGTAGAGGACGCTGGGCACCCAGCCCAGTGCATACTTTACCTGCAGTTGTTATTTTGTTAAAAAAGTTTTCAGCACGGTTACTGTAATGTTCATGCCCGTTGGCATGTGTTTTGTTGACTGCCATGTGTGCGACATGGTTGAAGTGTAAGCTGGTATGAATCTCACCATTAACTTAAAAGTAAATCCTTTCCTCGAAATGTCCGTCTCCTTGGGCACAGTTCCTATACTGAGGTCTGGAGGAGGGGCATAGAGGGAGGAGCCAGTTCACACTCTAGAAAAGTCTTAAAGTGCCCATGACTCCTGCGGAACCGTCTATACCCCATGGTATTGAAGTGGACCCCAGCATCCTCTACAGACTAGGAGAAAAGGATTTACCGGTAGGTATTAAAATCCTGTTTTAAACTAGATTTAAATAACAATTACTTTATCATGGCGCACAGCAACGCATAACTGCTTTAAAACCTGGAATTTTACAGGAAATAATGATCTAGTCCTACCAATTCCTGTCATTTGATAAATCTAATCTCATGTGACAGGCCGCAACAGAGACATCACTGATCACTGCCAGATGAAAACGTCCACTGCTGCAAGATGCAATGCACTAAGGCACTCTACCTTATGGGAAGTGGAGCGGAGGGAAAACTGCAAGACCGATATCTAAACCACAATTATATGTGTGGTAGCTGGAAACCAATTGATGTTCTAGATCTTGTAGGCAATGCTGAATAACCAGCGCCTGTCCAGATATTAATTATTCAGTACAGAGCCATTCTCCAGAGGGTGACATGGGGGGGGGGGGGGGGGGGGGGGGGGTGCTAGACATGCACAGTATAATCAGCCTGCTTGGCCCAAGGGTTGAGTGCCAAGATCACCTTCAAAATGACCTACACATATAAACATCTTCAATGTTTCGCTACTTCATATGCAGGACGTAAGTGAAGGTAGGTGGAACTCTGGAGGCTTGGGTCTCAGAATTGAATGACATTGGGCCTAATTCAGATCTGTTCGCTCACTAGCGTTGTTCGCTGCACAGCGATCGGGTAGCTACTGCGCATGCATATGCACCGCAATGCCCAGGCGCGCCATGCGGTTACAAAGTGGATCGTTGTTGTGCACGGTTTCTAGCGAAGAAACCATTCGCACAGCCGTTCGCAAGGAGATTGGCAGGAAGAGGGCGTTTGTGGGTGGCAACTGACCGTTTTCTGGGAGTGGTTGGAAAAATGCAGGCGTGTCAAAGCGTTTGCAGGGCGTGTGTCTGACGTCAATTCCGGGCTCGAATAGGCTGAAGTGATCGCAGCGGCTGAGTAAGGTCAGAGCTACTCAGAAACTGCACAAGCTGTTTTTGTACAGGGCGGCTGCACACGCGTTCGCACTTGCAAAGCTAAAATACACTCCCCTATGGGCGGTGTCTATCTGTTCGCAGCACTGCAAAAAATTGCTAACGAGTGAACAGATCTGCATTAGGCCCATTGCCTCTTATAATCCTGTCAGCTAATGCTGCACAGATGGTTTAATAAAAATGAAAGAGGTACTAATTAGGTCACCTGTGCTCAAGCATCGTTATCCTGAAAACCTGGTCCATCGGGGTGCCTTGAGGACTGAGTTTGGGAACCACTGTTGTACTGTATTCATATAGGGCAAAATGTGTGTGTGCCCAAATCTTAGGCTGTATATGTGGGGAGTATAGTGCAGAGTACAGACATAAATATTGCAGACATGGTTGCTGGTTCTATAGGTTTTAGACCACTTGTATGATTGTCATGTAGACTGGATGACATCATTTTGGAGACCATGCTTCAGTGATGTCATTATTTCCAGGTAAATTGATATTTTGCATATTGGTTCAGACCACAAAATGTCTGCCCCCGCCAGGGTTACCACCTCATCGCTTTAATTCTGGACATATTAATTACACAGGTTCTGTGGATGGCTAACTTCAAGACTCCATTTCATCTGGTTTTAATCAGCCACTGAACCTGTGTAATTAATATGTGTCCAGAATTAAAGGGATGAGGTGGTAACCCTAGCCCCCGCTGTGTGTACAGGCGATAGGTACATAACAAGAATAATAAAGAACAGATTTAAAATACTATTAATGACTTTGTTCAGGCACTGCCACAGAGGCTCTATAGCGTCCAGCAATGGGGATGGGTTTAGCAATTTTCAGCACCCGCGCATGTTTCAAAATATTTAAAGGTTGTTCTGCCAATGCGTGGCCGCATAGGTACACAAGAGTCAGGGGCATTTTAACAGAGGAGGTGGGCCCCCTCCTCTGTACGTCGCAGTAGTCTCCGGCATTGTGCCAGAGTCTACTGCACATGCGCAGGTCTCCGGAAACATGGTGCCCACCATGTTCCGGAGACCAATTTGGCTACTGCGCATGCGTGGTAAACATTTTGGCAGCGATTTTCGCCGTGACAGCAGCGCCCGATGGTGGACTCCGGAAAGGCAAGTATTAAAAATGGATGAAGTGTGTGCCCCCCACCTGGACCCAGGGGCACCGCACACATTGCACCCATTATAGAAACGCCTATGACAAGAACCACATCTCTACCGGGAGGAGTGTGAAATGTATTGACCGTTCCTGGGCTGTGACTCGGAGGGGACCATGCAGACTCATAAAACTGTTCCTACTTAAGCGAGTGTTGTGGGCCTGTAGTTGGGATCGGTATGAAATACCTCCAATCAAAATCCTGACGGTCGAAATCCCAACAGCAATTGACAGACGGTCAAAATACCTACATGGACAAAATTCCGACATTTAAAATACAGACAAGGTCAAAATACAGACATGTAAAATGCCGACAGTTCAAAATACCGACATGTGATTTTCATTGTTTTTTTGTGTGTATGTCAACATAGGTCGACATGGACACCATATAAAATGTACCGCTGCGCTCGCCATGCTTCGGGCACAGTGCCTCGTTGCGCTCGGCACACTATTATATTCCCCATGCAGGTCCACTGGGATGGTAAAGTATGAAATAGTAGGTTTTAACGAAAAAATCATTAAAAACTCATGTCGGCATTTTGACCTGTTGGCATTTTACATGTCGTCATTTTGACCTTGTCTGGGTTTTGACAGTCGGTCAATTGCTGTCGTGATTTCGACCATCAGGATTTTGATTGGAGGTAAATTGACTGCATCCCCTGTAGTTGGGGGTTGCTGTAAATCTCATTAGTACTAATGATGGCTGTGACATCGGCCGCACAAAATGGGTGTTCCAGGCTTTCCGCATTCAGGTGCATGGCTGTAGAACTGGCTTAATCTCATTAGCATAGCACAGCAAACATGGATAAAACGCCAGATTAGCGCTGCCATAATATCCCTTTAATCAGGGACAGGTATGAATTATACAGGTTCTGTGGCTGGCTGGCTTTCAGTCTGCATTTCACCTGGTTTTAATCAGCCGCAGAACCTATGTAATCCATATGTGCCCCCAATTTAAGGTAATATTAGAGCAACCCTACCTACACCAGATGGAAAACTGACGCAGATCCTTCTTACTCAGAATCAGCCACTGCGTCTTTGAAAACAGTAGATATCCCATAGTAAAATGTGAGATACAGTACACACTACATAACATGTGCATATAGCAGGACAGAAAACTAACCCCAAGCAGCAGTTCACCCTCAGGCGACCTCACAAGTGAACTAATTAGATTAATGACAATGATATTGCTGTGGATGCCCTGGCTCATCAGAAGGTCCGAACAAGCATCACAGAAAACAGAACATGTAACTTGTACATACACACACAAATATATACACTGTGTATATATATATATATATATATACACACATACATACACACATATATTATTCATAAGAAATAAGAAGAGTTACTTACTTGACTAAAGGCTGCTTCTCGTTTTTGGGATAGTCCAGGCACCCCACTTTGACACAACAGAAGGCGCACAGCCAATCCTTAAGACCCATGGGTTCTGTCACAAAGTAAAAGAACAATTTGCAGTGAGAGGGCTGGAGACTACCCTGCAGCCATCATGCTATACACAACCCTCTCTTCCCCTGCATGTCTGGATCACACAGCTCCCATGTCAGTCCATGGGAGGCAGCAGGCACAAAACAAACACCCAGGAAAGGGGAATACTTTATGCTGTGCTGGGATAGGATTAAGCAGGAGGTTGCAGCCTGAGAAGAGGACAAGCACTGGCTATAGCCATAGGGTGCAGCATAAACTATGCAATCAGCTGAGGTGAGAGGAGTCCTAGGGAAACAGACATCATACATGTGAGTAAATACTGTACTGTGCTTCCAGTGCTGCTGGGATCACTGGTCTGGGCTCAGTCCTGGGCTGCCTGCATTGCTATGTCTCTGGCTGGCTGATCAGAACCTCCCTGGGACCTGGGTGTATATATAATATTGTATCACTTTCTCTTCTGACAAACTTTGCTCTGTCACAACTTGTTTTGCAACTTTGAGAACCGGTATGTATGTTACTTGTATAATGCATTGCCCCACTTCTGTCCCAGGCTGGGTAACATGAATATTCAGTGGGGGTAGGACTTTAGTAGGAGAGGAACCACATTGGTTTCTGATTGTGGAGTCAGTGGGTGGTGATTCTGCAATGATATGCTGCATTGGAGTCACAGGAGCAGTGGTTCCACCTTGTGTAAGGGATTTATAAGGGGCAGATGTATTAACCTGGAGAAGGCATAAGGAAGTGATAAACCAGTGATATGTGCAAGGTGATAAAGGCACCAGCCAATCAGCTCCTAACTTTTATTTTACATATTGGAGCTGATTGGCTGGTGCCTTTATCACCTTGCACATATCACTGGTTTATCACTTCCTTATGCCTTCTCCAGGTTAATACATCTGCCGCCCTGATGTGTAACCAGCACGTAGCTGGCACTAATCATCACACACAATCACTGCCTTTATTACCCAGCTGGCCAGACCAATAAGCTGCGTTACCATTACGTTGTTATAAGGAGGGCTGAAGACAGTGTGATAATTACAAACACGTCAAGCTGAAACATTGCAAATAAAACAAACAAACAACGCTTACAGGAAAACACTTCTATCAGGACTCGTACTTAAGGTGGGTACACACACTAGGCGACGTGCTCTGTGAGCAACATCGCCTACTGTTTCCCCCTCCCGGGCAGGGCAGTCGGCGGCAGGGTATACACACTGAGCGATACCACGACCATATCGCTCAGCGAGTTCACGTCGCTGCCGGGCCATGCATGCAGTTCTTGGATGATGGTACAAATTGAGCTGCATGCAAGGCCGCCAGCGAGGGTCAATAACGGCCTGCAGGGCCGCACATCGCTTGTCGGCGGCGGCATACACACTTGCCGAGAAAGTAAACAACGTCGCTCAGGAAGGGTGAAAATGAGCGATGTCGTTTACTTTCTCGGCAAGTGTGTATGCACTTTTAGGGAACTCTGCTGACCAATTACTGTGAAGGAGAAACATATTAGTTATTAATATATTAATTATTAATATTAATTATATTATATTATTTATAAGAAATAAAAATGATTTAAAAAAAATCCATCAAGAACAGTTTTAATTAATGATATCAGCTGCTGCTGTAGCTTCTGGAAGGGCTGCCATATACTGTATATACACACACACATAATTATTGTAGTAACATTTTCGAGACTCTTGGGGGTATATTTACTAAGGTGCAAGGTTTTATTTTAGAAGTGGAGATGTTGCCCATAGCAACCAATCAGATTCCACTTAACATTTATCTAGCTGCTTCTAGAAGATAATAGCTAGCATCTGATTGGTTGCTATGGGCAACATCTCCACTTTTAAAGAACTCACACCTTATTTAATATACCCCTTGGATTCTTCACTGGGACGCTAGCTGTTGTGCTTCCCCCTCCCTTGTATTAATCCTTGTCTCTATCTCCCCCTCCCCACCCATTCATCTTCCTCTCTTCTCCTGTCTTTACCACTCTTTCTATTTATCTCACTTTCTTCTTTTTACCCCATCTCTCTTTCTTCCCCTGTTTTATCCCATGACTCTCACTTCCCCTCCTTCTCCCCAGAGGTGCTTTAAGAGAGGAGGGGGCCCGCGGCGGCCATTTTCTGAGGGCTATTTGCTGCTCTCCAGCCCACATCAGGTAGATCAGGCATGTCCAAACTGCAGCCCTCCAGCTGTTAAGAAACTACACATCCCAGCATGCCCTGACACAGCTTTAGCATTCTCTGACAGCAAAACTGTGTCATGGCATGCTGGGATATGTAGTTTCACAACAGCTGGAGGGCCGCAGTTTGGACATGCCTGAGGTAGATGGAGCATGTTTGAGCCTCCCTTGACATAGGGGCCTGTGGGCTCCGCACAGCTTGCACCCATTATAGATACACCAGTGCTTCTCCCCATATCTCTCCCCTTTCCCTTTCCCCTGCCTCTACCCTTCTTTCCCTGTTCAAGTCTCAAATTGTTACTCCTTTTCTTTGTCTCTCTCTGGGGGAGATGTATCAAACCTTTGAGAGAGATAAAGTGGGGAAGTTGCACATAACTAACATCATTTTATAGACTATGTTAAAGAAATATTAGCTGGAAGCTACCTCTCTTCTTTTATGGGCTACTTGAAAAACTGCACTCTCTTGAAACCTCCTGCCTCCACCTCCTCTGTTGTTTCCTCCATTATTACTGTAAATGTCGATTTACTTTCAAGGAAAAATAATACCTAAACACTCTGTGGTACGGGCCGCTGCGGCCGCTGAATGCAAACAATAACCCCTACATTGTGTATGCACGTTGCGTATACACGCCGACACGCTATGCGCACAATACAGCGACACGTGTGGCTAAATACACCTTATTCCCCAAACAAGAATGGAATGCAACACCAGTAGTTAAATGTTATGCTGTGGTCCAACGCAGCAACAATATGTTTACTCAAGAGATAGAAGTAGAAAATACAACAATATTACAGAGAAGAGCTACAACCAATAGTACATACGTTTGTTCGCCAGCGCTACCGGATCCAGGTCTCAGTCAGTCTTAGCAAGATGACCTCCAGAGAATAGACTGGTGCCTGGTCAGGGAGCCTCTCTTTTATACAATGGGTCCAAAATACAATACAAAAGGAAATGTAAGCTCTTCTTCCATAGGTCAAGGGGCAGGTCATTTGCAGTACATGAGGGGTCATAGGTTGGTTTGAATAAGTGGGCGATGCTTGGTCCAGGTGTGCTTGCAGGTTTCCACCACCGGGTTCCCGCCGAATATCAAGAGTACAGTAATTACAGTATTTATGAATATTACAATTCTACGCACATCTATGCGATTATGCGCCCGCACAGAGGCCACTCTGTGTGGTGTTTGCACGTGGTGAGTGTAAATTTAATATTTTCGACTTCGACATTACCTTCAAAGGACAGCTATTTCTTTAAACATTTGAAAGAAAGTATGCAAGTATTTAATTGGTATTCTTTTAATTAGCTTTGAAATAAAGCCGTAAAGTGTGGATTACTCTACTGATCACGCATGCCTACTCTTCCGGAATGGCCATGAAACGCCCATGTTTTGGGAAGTCCTCCTGGACTCCTGGCCAGTAGACCTCCCTCCCTGATTCTCTTCAATTTCTTATGAAGTGTTTATGTGCTCATTGACGTGTAAAGTATTTACCAAGAAGTGCTCGCATGCCCAGGGACATACACAGACATACACAGCATATCTGCAGAAGTACCTGAAAGTAGTAATTGCTGGAAAAATCAGGTCTGCTGAGTGCTGATAGGTGTAAGCAGATACCTTTCTAAAAATGTTCTCCGATTTCAAAACAGAGCACGGGTGTCATTTTAAATTATCTCAAAACAAAACTTAAATAGAAAACTGCAAGCTAAATAATGAAGGCAGGCACATGAGACCTTTACATATCCACACTCCACAATTCCCTTCAAGCAACACTCGTACAAAATGTCACTGCTGCTTTTTCTCAAGGCTAGAACGTGTGATTATTAAGGGTACATAGCATATATTTTCGGATACATATGTATATGTCAGATATTTTCTTGTTTATTTATGACATCAGAATTTAAACATTTGTTCTATCTCTTTCCTGTGCATTTATTCTGTCTACCTGATATTCCCTATTTTATGTATGTCCTGCTTTCCTCACTGAACGAGACTGTGGAGTCTGACACATCAAAAACTATATGTCACGATCCGGGTATCTGGACGCCATTACTTACCCTTCAGATGCCTCCTAAGGCTGGCTCAGCGTTCCAGGACCGGATCCCGCTGTTCCTGAGTTTCCACATGCAGAATGTCAGAGTGGTGATTTCATCAGCCGCGGCCTCCGCTGTGCCCGCGTGGTTAAATGTGCGCTTGTCAGTCTGGCGTCTCCTGTCTCCTGTGGCCGGCGTCGCCATTACTGTTTCAATTCTCACATGGATTACAAACCAAACTTCCCTCCAAGTGTCTGCATGGGCGCAGCCATCTTGGATTTTGTCATCTGAGCATTTCCACCAATCTGCTGTCTGTATTGTTGATTTGCATAATTGCCTAGCCAACCCCTTCCTTGCTGCAGGTATAAGTAAGCTGTGCCTGAGCAAGGAAGGCGTCAGTGCTTTGGTTGTCTAACCTAGTTCCAGTTTGTCTCTCTCCTGTGGTTGTCTTCCAGGTTCCAGCTCCTGTCTCCAGACTTCTGCTATAGAGACCCGCACCAGCATTCCATCTGCGGTGTAGCCTGACTCTCCGATCCATTCTGGACTCACCTGTTTCCAGTTATCAATCACCTGCTTCCAGCCCAGCTTCCAGCAGTGTACAGCTTCTCTTAAAGGGCCGGTGTCCTTTCTGCAGTTTACCACTCTCCACCGGTATTATTATTTCACCGCTCTCAAACTCCTAACTTCATTATCAATCACCTGCTTCCAGCCCAGCTTCCAGCAGTGTACAGCTTCTCTTAAAGGGCCGGTGTCCTTTCTGCAGTTTACCACTCTCCACCGGTATTATTATTTCACCGCTCTCAAACTCCAAACTTCATTATTATTTAATCGCTCTCAAGTTCGTTTATTATTTAACTGGTTCCAGCCAGTATCCACTCCGTACCAACAACAGTCTGGTTCCAGCCAGTATCCACAGCAGCCGTTTTATCTTCAGCAGCCCAGCCTTTCCTGGAACACCAGCTGGTACGATCCTGGGTTCTCTCCATTGCTACAGTCAGGCCTGGTAAGGACTTTCCAACTAGAAGATTATAAGAACTGTCTCACACTACCAGTGCCTGTGGCCCTTGCCACCCTGTAGTACCCAGGAATTGTATTTATCCTCTGTTGACTTTTATGTTTCCTTTACTGCTGCTGTGTTACGGAGTTTGTCATAATAAACATCATTGACTTTTATCCTGGTTGTCGTGGTCACGCCTTCGGGCAGTTATTCTACATGTTACTTACATGTCTAGGGGTCTGATACAACCTCCCAGGTTCCGTTACATCTCAGCCCCTACAACTGAGGCTGCCTCCCGTCAGCTCAGGCCCTCAGTTGTGACAGTAAGCACTGACCTAATGAATCCAGCCGGAGACCAGGATCAAGCGACCAGGCCGATGCAAGAACTGGCAGCCCGACTTGAACATCAGGAGGCTGCACAGGGCCACATCATCCGCTGTCTCCAGGATCTCTCTACACGGCTGGATGGGATTCAAACGACCCTCCGTGGACCTGGCACGTCCGGTGCGTCCACTACAGTGACACCAGCTGTAACCCCACCCACCTTACCCATTTCCAGTCCACATCTTCATCTTCCAACGCCAGCAAAATTTGATGGATCTCCAAGGTTCTGCAGGGGATTTCTCAATCAATGTGAAATCCACTTTGAGCTTCTACCTGGCAATTTCTTCAGTGACCGTACCAAAATTGCCTATATCATCTCCCTTCTCAGTGGCTCAGCCCTTGACTGGGCATCACCTTTATGGGAGAAGTCTGATCCCCTGCTATCCTCCTATACTGACTTTGTAGCTACATTCAGGCGCATCTTCGACGAGCCAGGCCGGATAACATCTGCTTCATCTGAGATTCTCCGTTTACGCCAGGGAACACGTACTGTGGGACAGTATCTTATACAGTTTAAAATCCTGGCATCCGAACTGGCATGGAACGACGAGGCCCTGTATGCTGCATTCTGGCATGGCTTATCAGAACGCATCAAGGATGAGTTAGCTACCAGAGACTTGCCCTCTAAGTTGGATGAGCTAATTTCTCTTTGCACGAAGGTTGATCTACGTTTCAGAGAGAGAGCAACCGAGCGAGGAAGATCATCTACTCCTAAATCTTCTGCTCCTCCTCCTCGTCAACCATCTCCATCCAAGGATGAACCTATGCAAATTAGTCGTTCCCGTCTATCTCCCGCTGAGCGCCGAAGACGTCTCTCTGAGTCTCTCTTTCTCTACTGTGCAGCTCCGTCGCACACTATCAATGCCTGTCCCAAACGTCCGGGAAACTCCAGATCCTAGCTCGCCAAGGAGAGGGCCGGCTAGGAGTAATGATCTCCTCTCCATCTCCTCATGACTGTAACCTCCCAGTGTCGCTCCAAATTGCTCAACGTTACAGGAACGTCATTGCCCTCCTTGATTCCGGAGCAGCTGGGAATTTCATAACCGAAGCTTATGTTAAACGGTGGTCCCTACCCACCGAGAGACTGTCCTCGTCCATCTCTTTGACTGCCGTGGATGGCAGCAAGATTTTTGACGCAGTCATTTCCTTAAGGACTCTTCCAGTTCGTCTGAGAGTGGGAGTTCTTCATTCTGAGTATATTTCTTTTTTAGTGATTCCAAGAGCCACACATCCAGTGGTTTTAGGCCTTCCATGGCTCTGTCTCCACAACCCATCAATTGACTGGACGACTACGCAAATACTGGCATGGGGTCCCTCCTGTGCTGAGACTTGTTTAGCCAAAGTTCTTCCTGTTTGTTCTTCCTTCCCCAGATCATCTGATGTTCCGCCTCCTCCATATCAAGACTTCACGGACGTGTTCAGTAAAGCCTCTGCTGACATGCTTCCTCCTCATAGAGAATGGGACTGCCCAATCGACCTCATTCCAGGGAAGGTTCCACCGCGAGGTCGAACTTATCCGTTGTCTCTGCCTGAGACACACTCCATGGAAGAGTACATCAAAGAGAACCTGGCGAAGGGTTTCATCCGACCATCTTCTTCTCCAGCCGGCGCAGGCTTCTTCTTCGTTAAGAAGAAAGACGGTGGTCTGCGTCCGTGCATCGACTACAGAGGTCTGAACGACATTACCGTCAAGAACCGATACCCTTTACCCCTGATTACCGAGCTCTTTGATAGAGTTAGTGGTGCAACTATTTTCACAAAGCTGGACTTGAGGGGTGCCTACAATCTCATCCGAATCCGTGAGGGTGACGAGTGGAAGACCGCCTTTAACACCCGTGACGGACATTATGAGTACCTCGTCATGCCCTTCGGATTGAGCAACGCTCCAGCAGTCTTCCAGCACTTCGTGAATGAGATTTTCAGGGACATCTTGTACCGCCATGTCGTGGTTTATCTAGACGACATCCTCATCTTTGCTAATAATCTCGAAGATCATCGTTTCTGGGTAAAAGAGGTTCTTTCCCGTCTCCGTGTCAATCACCTCTATTGTAAATTGGAGAAGTGTGTGTTTGAAGTTAAAACCATTCCGTTTCTAGGTTACATTGTGTCCGGTTCCGGACTAGAGATGGATCCTGAGAAACTCCAAGCAATCCAGAATTGGCCTATACCCTTAAGCCTCAAAGGGGTCCAGAGGTTCTTAGGGTTCGCCAATTATTATAGAAAATTTATACGAGACTTTTCCACCATTGTGGCGCCTATCACTGCATTAACCAAGAAAGGTGCTAATCAGTCCAAGTGGTCCGAGGAAGCTACACAGGCCTTTCACCTTCTGAAGCAACGGTTCATCTCTGCACCAGTTCTGAAACAGCCCGACACCGACTCTCCTTTTATCTTAGAGGTAGATGCCTCCTCCGTTGGAGTAGGAGCAGTGTTATCCCAGAGGGCCAAAGATGGACATCTACATCCTTGCAGTTTCTTCTCCCGGAAGTTCTCCCCAGCTGAGCGCAACTATGCCATTGGCGATCAGGAGTTGCTAGCCATCAAGCTCGCTCTGGAGGAGTGGAGATACCTGTTGGAGGGAGCTTCCCACTCAATCACCATACTTACCGACCACAAAAATCTTTTATATCTCAAAGGCGCACAATGTCTGAATCCTCGTCAGGCCAGATGGGCACTTTTCTTCTCTAGGTTTGACTTTAAACTCCAGTTCTGTCCGGGTTCTCAGAATCGTAAGGCCGATGCCCTTTCCCGCTCATGGGAGCAAGAAAATGAGTCCGAGTCTGCAGACAAGCATCCTATTATTAATCCGTTGGCATTCTCCACGGTAGGGATGGACTCTACGCCTCCACCAGGGAAAAGTTTTGTTAAGCCAGTTCTAAGGAAGAAGCTCATGCATTGGGCCCATGCTTCCCGTTTTGCTGGACATACAGGCATTCAAAAAACCCTTGAATTTATTTCTAGGTCCTACTGGTGGCCAACTCTGAAGAAGGACGTTATGGAATTGCCTCCTGCCCAAAGTGTGCCCAACACAAAGTCTCCCGCCAGTCGCCTGCGGGGCAACTGGTTCCATTATCTGTTCCCCGTCGACCTTGGACCCATTTATCGATGGACTTTGTTTCCGATCTACCTATCTGCAACAAGTTTAATACCATCTGGGTGGTAGTTGACCGGTTCATTAAGATGGCACATTTCATCCGTCTCACCGGTCTTCCGTCAGCTTCCAAGTTGGCTCAAGTGTTTATACAAGAGATCTTCCGACTTCACGGTCTTCCTGAAGAGATCATCTCGGATCGTGGAGTACAATTTGTAGCCAAATTTTGGCGAAGTTTGTGTCAAGCCCTCCAAGTCAAGTTAAAGTTTTCCACGGCTTACCATCCTCAGACCAATGGTCAAACCGAGAGGGTGAATCAGGACTTGGAGGCCTTCCTCCGTATATATGTGTCTTCCCCTCAAGATGACTGGGTTCAACTCCTTCCTTGGGCCGAGTTCAGCCACAACGATCAATACCATTCCTCATCTTCTTCTACACCATTCTTCATTAATTATGGATTCCACCCTAAAGTCCCAGAATTCCAACCGCTTCCCGCAACTTCTGTTCCAGCAGTGGATGTCACCTTGCGTCAGTTTTCAAATAACTGGAGGAACGTCCGCGCAGCCCTGCTTAAAGCCTCATTCAGGTATAAGAAGTTTGCCGATAGGAAGCGTAGAGCGGTTCCTGCTCTCAAGGTGGGTGATCGTGTGTGGCTGTCCACGAAGAATTTGAGGTTGAGAGTTCCCAGCATGAAATTTGCACCTCGCTACATCGGACCCTTCAAGATTGAACAAGTCATCAATCCTGTTGCCTACAGGTTACAGTTACCATCCTTCTTGAAAATACCCAGGACATTTCATGTTTCTTTGTTGAAACCGCTGATCCTGAATCGGTTTCATTCCGCACTTCCTCCAGCTCCCAAAGTTCAGACTCAACGGGGAGTCGAGTACGAGGTGGCCAAGATTTTGGACTCACGTTTCCGTTACGGTCAGTTACAATACCTCATTGACTGGAAGGGCTATGGTCCTGAAGAACGCTCTTGGACCAATGCCTCAGACGTCCATGCTCCTGCCTTGGTCCGAAATTTCCACGCAAAGTTTCCTTTAAAGCCTAAGAAGTGTCCTGGGGCCACTCCTAAAGGGGGGGGGTGCTGTCACGATCCGGGTATCTGGACGCCATTACTTACCCTTCAGATGCCTCCTAAGGCTGGCTCAGCGTTCCAGGACCGGATCCCGCTGTTCCTGAGTTTCCACATGCAGAATGTCAGAGTGGTGATTTCATCAGCCGCGGCCTCCGCTGTGCCCGCGTGGTTAAATGTGCGCTTGTCAGTCTGGCGTCTCCTGTCTCCTGTGGCCGGCGTCGCCATTACTGTTTCAATTCTCACATGGATTACAAACCAAACTTCCCTCCAAGTGTCTGCATGGGCGCAGCCATCTTGGATTTTGTCATCTGAGCATTTCCACCAATCTGCTGTCTGTATTGTTGATTTGCATAATTGCCTAGCCAACCCCTTCCTTGCTGCAGGTATAAGTAAGCTGTGCCTGAGCAAGGAAGGCGTCAGTGCTTTGGTTGTCTAACCTAGTTCCAGTTTGTCTCTCTCCTGTGGTTGTCTTCCAGGTTCCAGCTCCTGTCTCCAGACTTCTGCTATAGAGACCCGCACCAGCATTCCATCTGCGGTGTAGCCTGACTCTCCGATCCATTCTGGACTCACCTGTTTCCAGTTATCAATCACCTGCTTCCAGCCCAGCTTCCAGCAGTGTACAGCTTCTCTTAAAGGGCCGGTGTCCTTTCTGCAGTTTACCACTCTCCACCGGTATTATTATTTCACCGCTCTCAAACTCCAAACTTCATTATCAATCACCTGCTTCCAGCCCAGCTTCCAGCAGTGTACAGCTTCTCTTAAAGGGCCGGTGTCCTTTCTGCAGTTTACCACTCTCCACCGGTATTATTATTTCACCGCTCTCAAACTCCAAACTTCATTATTATTTAATCGCTCTCAAGTTTGTTTATTATTTAACTGGTTCCAGCCAGTATCCACTCCGTACCAACAACAGTCTGGTTCCAGCCAGTATCCACAGCAGCCGTTTTATCTTCAGCAGCCCAGCCTTTCCTGGAACACCAGCTGGTACGATCCTGGGTTCTCTCCATTGCTACAGTCAGGCCTGGTAAGGACTTTCCAACTAGAAGATTATAAGAACTGTCTCACACTACCAGTGCCTGTGGCCCTTGCCACCCTGTAGTACCCAGGAATTGTATTTATCCTCTGTTGACTTTTATGTTTCCTTTACTGCTGCTGTGTTACGGAGTTTGTCATAATAAACATCATTGACTTTTATCCTGGTTGTCGTGGTCACGCCTTCGGGCAGTTATTCTACATGTTACTTACATGTCTAGGGGTCTGATACAACCTCCCAGGTTCCGTTACATCTCAGCCCCTACAACTGAGGCTGCCTCCCGTCAGCTCAGGCCCTCAGTTGTGACAGTAAGCACTGACCTAATGAATCCAGCCGGAGACCAGGATCAAGCGACCAGGCCGATGCAAGAACTGGCAGCCCGACTTGAACATCAGGAGGCTGCACAGGGCCACATCATCCGCTGTCTCCAGGATCTCTCTACACGGCTGGATGGGATTCAAACGACCCTCCGTGGACCTGGCACGTCCGGTGCGTCTACTACAGTGACACCAGCTGTAACCCCACCCACCTTACCCATTTCCAGTCCACATCTTCATCTTCCAACACCAGAAAAATTTGATGGATCTCCAAGGTTCTGCAGGGGATTTCTCAATCAATGTGAAATCCACTTTGAGCTTCTACCTGGCAATTTCTTCAGTGACCGTACCAAAATTGCCTATATCATCTCCCTTCTCAGTGGCTCAGCCCTTGACTGGGCATCACCTTTATGGGAGAAGTCTGATCCCCTGCTATCCTCCTATACTGACTTTGTAGCTACATTCAGGCGCATCTTCGACGAGCCAGGCCGGATAACATCTGCTTCATCTGAGATTCTCCGTTTACGCCAGGGAACACGTACTGTGGGACAGTATCTTATACAGTTTAAAATCCTGGCATCCGAACTGGCATGGAACGACGAGGCCCTGTATGCTGCATTCTGGCATGGCTTATCAGAACGCATCAAGGATGAGTTAGCTACCAGAGACTTGCCCTCTAAGTTGGATGAGCTAATTTCTCTTTGCACGAAGGTTGATCTACGTTTCAGAGAGAGAGCAACCGAGCGAGGAAGATCATCTACTCCTAAATCTTCTGCTCCTCCTCCTCGTCAACCATCTCCATCCAATGATGAACCTATGCAAATTAGTCGTTCCCGTCTATCTCCCGCTGAGCGCCGAAGACGTCTCTCTGAGTCTCTCTTTCTCTACTGTGCAGCTCCGTCGCACACTATCAATGCCTGTCCCAAACGTCCGGGAAACTCCAGATCCTAGCTCGCCAAGGAGAGGGCCGGCTAGGAGTAATGATCTCCTCTCCATCTCCTCGTGACTGTAACCTCCCAGTGTCGCTCCAAATTGCTCAACGTTACAGGAACGTCATTGCCCTCCTTGATTCCGGAGCAGCTGGGAATTTCATAACCGAAGCTTATGTTAAACGGTGGTCCCTACCCACCGAGAGACTGTCCTCGTCCATCTCTTTGACTGCCGTGGATGGCAGCAAGATTTTTGACGCAGTCATTTCCTTAAGGACTCTTCCAGTTCGTCTGAGAGTGGGAGTTCTTCATTCTGAGTATATTTCTTTTTTAGTGATTCCAAGAGCCACACATCCAGTGGTTTTAGGCCTTCCATGGCTCCGTCTCCACAACCCATCAATTGACTGGACGACTACGCAAATACTGGCATGGGGTCCCTCCTGTGCTGAGACTTGTTTAGCCAAAGTTCTTCCTGTTTGTTCTTCCTTCCCCAGATCATCTGATGTTCCGCCTCCTCCATATCAAGACTTCACGGACGTGTTCAGTAAAGCCTCTGCTGACATGCTTCCTCCTCATAGAGAATGGGACTGCCCAATCGACCTCATTCCAGGGAAGGTTCCACCGCGAGGTCGAACTTATCCGTTGTCTCTGCCTGAGACACACTCCATGGAAGAGTACATCAAAGAGAACCTGGCGAAGGGTTTCATCCGACCATCTTCTTCTCCAGCCGGCGCAGGCTTCTTCTTCGTTAAGAAGAAAGACGGTGGTCTGCGTCCGTGCATCGACTACAGAGGTCTGAACGACATTACCGTCAAGAACCGATACCCTTTACCCCTGATTACCGAGCTCTTTGATAGAGTTAGTGGTGCAACTATTTTCACAAAGCTGGACTTGAGGGGTGCCTACAATCTCATCCGAATCCGTGAGGGTGACGAGTGGAAGACCGCCTTTAACACCCGTGACGGACATTATGAGTACCTCGTCATGCCCTTCGGATTGAGCAACGCTCCAGCAGTCTTCCAGCACTTCGTGAATGAGATTTTCAGGGACATCTTGTACCGCCATGTCGTGGTTTATCTAGACGACATCCTCATCTTTGCTAATAATCTCGAAGATCATCGTTTCTGGGTAAAAGAGGTTCTTTCCCGTCTCCGTGTCAATCACCTCTATTGTAAATTGGAGAAGTGTGTGTTTGAAGTTAAAACCATTCCGTTTCTAGGTTACATTGTGTCCGGTTCCGGACTAGAGATGGATCCTGAGAAACTCCAAGCAATCCAGAATTGGCCTATACCCTTAAGCCTCAAAGGGGTCCAGAGGTTCTTAGGGTTCGCCAATTATTATAGAAAATTTATACGAGACTTTTCCACCATTGTGGCGCCTATCACTGCATTAACCAAGAAAGGTGCTAATCAGTCCAAGTGGTCCGAGGAAGCTACACAGGCCTTTCACCTTCTGAAGCAACGGTTCATCTCTGCACCAGTTCTGAAACAGCCCGACACCGACTCTCCTTTTATCTTAGAGGTAGATGCCTCCTCCGTTGGAGTAGGAGCAGTGTTATCCCAGAGGGCCAAAGATGGACATCTACATCCTTGCAGTTTCTTCTCCCGGAAGTTCTCCCCAGCTGAGCGCAACTATGCCATTGGCGATCAGGAGTTGCTAGCCATCAAGCTCGCTCTGGAGGAGTGGAGATACCTGTTGGAGGGAGCTTCCCACTCAATCACCATACTTACCGACCACAAAAATCTTTTATATCTCAAAGGCGCACAATGTCTGAATCCTCGTCAGGCCAGATGGGCACTTTTCTTCTCTAGGTTTGACTTTAAACTCCAGTTCTGTCCGGGTTCTCAGAATCGTAAGGCCGATGCCCTTTCCCGCTCATGGGAGCAAGAAAATGAGTCCGAGTCTGCAGACAAGCATCCTATTATTAATCCGTTGGCATTCTCCACGGTAGGGATGGACTCTACGCCTCCACCAGGGAAAAGTTTTGTTAAGCCAGTTCTAAGGAAGAAGCTCATGCATTGGGCCCATGCTTCCCGTTTTGCTGGACATACAGGCATTCAAAAAACCCTTGAATTTATTTCTAGGTCCTACTGGTGGCCAACTCTGAAGAAGGACGTTATGGAATTTATTGCCTCCTGCGCAAAGTGTGCCCAACACAAAGTCTCCCGCCAGTCGCCTGCGGGGCAACTGGTTCCATTATCTGTTCCCCGTCGACCTTGGACCCATTTATCGATGGACTTTGTTTCCGATCTACCTATCTGCAACAAGTTTAATACCATCTGGGTGGTAGTTGACCGGTTCATTAAGATGGCACATTTCATCCCTCTCACCGGTCTTCCGTCAGCTTCCAAGTTGGCTCAAGTGTTTATACAAGAGATCTTCCGACTTCACGGTCTTCCTGAAGAGATCATCTCGGATCGTGGAGTACAATTTGTAGCCAAATTTTGGCGAAGTTTGTGTCAAGCCCTCCAAGTCAAGTTAAAGTTTTCCACGGCTTACCATCCTCAGACCAATGGTCAAACCGAGAGGGTGAATCAGGACTTGGAGGCCTTCCTCCGTATATATGTGTCTTCCCCTCAAGATGACTGGGTTCAACTCCTTCCTTGGGCCGAGTTCAGCCACAACAATCAATACCATTCCTCATCTTCTTCTACACCATTCTTCATTAATTATGGATTCCACCCTAAAGTCCCAGAATTCCAACCGCTTCCCGCAACTTCTGTTCCAGCAGTGGATGTCACCTTGCGTCAGTTTTCAAATAACTGGAGGAACGTCCGCGCAGCCCTGCTTAAAGCCTCATTCAGGTATAAGAAGTTTGCCGATAGGAAGCGTAGAGCGGTTCCTGCTCTCAAGGTGGGTGATCGTGTGTGGCTGTCCACGAAGAATTTGAGGTTGAGAGTTCCCAGCATGAAATTTGCACCTCGCTACATCGGACCCTTCAAGATTGAACAAGTCATCAATCCTGTTGCCTACAGGTTACACTTACCATCCTTCTTGAAAATACCCAGGACATTTCATGTTTCTTTGTTGAAACCGCTGATCCTGAATCGGTTTCATTCCGCACTTCCTCCAGCTCCCAAAGTTCAGACTCAACGGGGAGTCGAGTACGAGGTGGCCAAGATTTTGGACTCACGTTTCCGTTACGGTCAGTTACAATACCTCATTGACTGGAAGGGCTATGGTCCTGAAGAACGCTCTTGGACCAATGCCTCAGACGTCCATGCTCCTGCCTTGGTCCGAAATTTCCACGCAAAGTTTCCTTTAAAGCCTAAGAAGTGTCCTGGGGCCACTCCTAAAGGGGGAGTGCTGTCACGATCCGGGTATCTGGACGCCATTACTTACCCTTCAGATGCCTCCTAAGGCTGGCTCAGCGTTCCAGGACCGGATCCCGCTGTTCCTGAGTTTCCACATGCAGAATGTCAGAGTGGTGATTTCATCAGCCGCGGCCTCCGCTGTGCCCGCGTGGTTAAATGTGCGCTTGTCAGTCTGGCGTCTCCTGTCTCCTGTGGCCGGCGTCGCCATTACTGTTTCAATTCTCACATGGATTACAAACCAAACTTCCCTCCAAGTGTCTGCATGGGCGCAGCCATCTTGGATTTTGTCATCTGAGCATTTCCACCAATCTGCTGTCTGTATTGTTGATTTGCATAATTGCCTAGCCAACCCCTTCCTTGCTGCAGGTATAAGTAAGCTGTGCCTGAGCAAGGAAGGCGTCAGTGCTTTGGTTGTCTAACCTAGTTCCAGTTTGTCTCTCTCCTGTGGTTGTCTTCCAGGTTCCAGCTCCTGTCTCCAGACTTCTGCTATAGAGACCCGCACCAGCATTCCATCTGCGGTGTAGCCTGACTCTCCGATCCATTCTGGACTCACCTGTTTCCAGTTATCAATCGCCTGCTTCCAGCCCAGCTTCCAGCAGTGTACAGCTTCTCTTAAAGGGCCGGTGTCCTTTCTGCAGTTTACCACTCTCCACCGGTATTATTATTTCACCGCTCTCAAACTCCAAACTTCATTATCAATCACCTGCTTCCAGCCCAGCTTCCAGCAGTGTACAGCTTCTCTTAAAGGGCCGGTGTCCTTTCTGCAGTTTACCACTCTCCACCGGTATTATTATTTCACCGCTCTCAAACTCCAAACGTCATTATTATTTCATCGCTCTCAAGTTCGTTTATTATTTAACTGGTTCCAGCCAGTATCCACTCCGTACCAACAACAGTCTGGTTCCAGCCAGTATCCACAGCAGCCGTTTTATCTTCAGCAGCCCAGCCTTTCCTGGAACACCAGCTGGTACGATCCTGGGTTCTCTCCATTGCTACAGTCAGGCCTGGTAAGGACTTTCCAACTAGAAGATTATAAGAACTGTCTCACACTACCAGTGCCTGTGGCCCTTGCCACCCTGTAGTACCCAGGAATTGTATTTATCCTCTGTTGACTTTTATGTTTCCTTTACTGCTGCTGTGTTACGGAGTTTGTCATAATAAACATCATTGACTTTTATCCTGGTTGTCGTGGTCACGCCTTCGGGCAGTTATTCTACATGTTACTTACATGTCTAGGGGTCTGATACAACCTCCCAGGTTCCGTTACATCTCAGCCCCTACAACTGAGGCTGCCTCCCGTCAGCTCAGGCCCTCAGTTGTGACACTATACTAGTAATAATAATAATAATAATAATAATAATAATAATAATAATGATGAAAAATGACTATTCTACATAGAACACTTTCAAAGCAAAACAGCTAGCACAGCACTTTTAAAAAGGCAATTCACTGTACTGGTATACCACCGATAGCGTCCCATTTATGCATCTGAAAAAAAACCCCCAAAAAACATTTGCTAAAGCTATACTAGCACCTCAGGGCCGTTACTAGACAATTTGGCCCCCACTGCAAAAAGTTACAAATATTTCCCCACCCCCCAGGACATTTTGGGGGGGAAAAAGACGGTGGTGGCGTGGCCTTGATAAAAGAGGCGTGTCCTTGCAGGAAAAGACTACCTTATACCCCACTTATGCCCCTGACACCATAATATGCCCCCATACAGTAATGCCTCTTACACATTACGACACGTTATTCCCCAAAACCATAATATGACCCACACAGTAATGTCCCTTACACATTATGGCACACACAGTAAGGCTACATGCTTTTAAACTCACTGCTCTTTGGTTCCTGTGACTCCCCCCCCCCCCCCCCCTCCTTATCCCAGCTCATTGTCAGAGGTTGTGCCAGCATACCCCCCCCCCCCTTCTTTCTCCCTGCCTCCGGCATGTCAGCGCAGTACTGGCACTTCAGGGTAGTGATGTGACTCCCGCATCATCATTTCCCTGTTACTAGAGGACCAGTAGGACATCTATCATGTCTCCTCTCAGGTGGTGGCCATTTAGGCATGGGCATTTTCAGTTGTATTACATGCGGACGGCCGGTTTGCATGTAATACAGCTGCAGACAGTGGTCGCTGCGCCCCTTGCGGCCCTAGAAACAACCCTGTACCTCCTAGTAAAATATTTTACTCCCCATAACTGATCTGCACCTTTATTCCATGGCTCATACAGATGTATCCTCACAGAGCATGGCCGCAAATGGGTCCCACGTGCTTATAAGTTGCATCTGTACGTTCTTACAGCCCTGTCCTAAAAGCAGGTGGTAGGAGGAAGATATGAGTCTGAAGGCCAATCACAATCACCAAACTGTTGTGATTGCCCCCCACCACTCACACTGCCCAATCTCCATGCCATTGGTACCATTTTCAAGTGTTAAACAAAATAAGATTGCAGTTCTGTGTTCCTTATCAGTTTTGGAGCTCCAGCTAGGGGTAGGGACACCTTAGTGAAATCTTTTATTGGGTATTACTGGTACTTTAAAGCAGGGGTGTATCTAGGGGTCTGAGCACCCCTGGCAAAGTAAAGTATTGGCGCCCCACACCCGCCCATATTTGAAATATCGAAGGCGCATGTGCCAAAAAGGGGCATGGCCACTCAATAGCACCCAAATACAAATTACACCACACAGTAGCAACCATTACTAACATTACACAGCACAGCAATGGTGGTCATTCCGACCCGATCGCAGGGTGCCCAAACTTTTGCAGACGCCATTTTTTTGTTTTCTGTTCTTTTGAAAGTGTAAATGATGGAAATAAAATCAAACTTTTTTTGACATGTTATAAGAATGTCTAATCTGTAATTTGATGCCTTTTGGAGATTTTCCATCTTTCCTTGCCTTCTTTTTGCCTGGGGTGCCCAAACTTTCGATCCCCACTGTGTGTGTATATATATATATATATATATATATATATATATACATACACATATTTACACATATATATACCGTATACACACACACACATATAGCATATTAAACATGCATACATATCTATATATATATATATATATATATATATACATACATACAGTACACGTATATATACACATGCATGTATATCATATGTGTGTGTGTGTGTGTGTGTGTTTATATGCATGCATGTATATACATGTGTGTGTATATAACTATATATATATATATATATGCATGCACATGGATATATACTGTATGTACTATAATTAAAATAAAGTAAACTTTTATTAAGCACTTTCAAGTGCCACCAGGAAGACAGCAGGCTACAGAGGACGCTAGACAGCCATTAATAATACTCATGGGTGCGCCACTGAGACAAGATAGAGGGAGAGAAAGGAGGAATAGAGAGACACTGTAGAGAGAGAGGGGAGGAATAGTGGGAGATGAGATGGGAGAGAGAGAGGAGGAATAGGGGCTGTGAGAGGACATGTGTATTATACACAGTAAAAGCACCCACAGGACATTTTTATAGACATTAGAAGCCGCCTCACAGGGAGCCTCAGAGATTCCTACCGTGTACAGCATGGAGAACAGCACTGTATACATGCTACACACACATACTGTATATACATGATATAGATATTTCACACATAAACATACATCACACACACATGATACATATATATCACACACATCACACACACATGATGCACACATATGAGACAGAGCTAGGCTGGTGATGAAGTCCTGGGCACCACTGGTGTCATCTTCAGATGTAGGAGGAAGGCAGTGACCACCATGAGCTTGGCCAGCCCGAACCATGCCTTCAGAAAGCGGGGTTCATTCCCCAGCAGTAGAGCCACAGTGTTCCAGGGCAGAGGCCGGCCTGGGAAAGCGCCACCGCAGACGTCATGGGAGTCCAGCTGCCGGTAAGCCATGCTCTGTTCCGTGAGGAAGACTGCTCCGAGCAGCATCTGGAAGAGCCCCGGAAAGGGAGAGCGCGACCTGCTCCATCCTGCGCCACACACTCTAGTCTGCTTCAGTCGGCTGTCCCGCGCATGGGGAGGCAGTTCACTGGGACACACATAGTTGCCCTGCCGCCGGCAGAATAACAGTTAAAGCTGCGGCTGTAAACTCCAGTGGGAGGGTGGGACTATCGGCCGTGGGTGTACGCAATCCGGTGGGAGGAGGGGCTAGCACTTGCGACAGCTGGTCTGGTAGGGAGGTGGGGAGGGTTAAGGCCCGTACACACTGGTCGATGTATCGGCCGTTCTCTTGAACGGCCGATACATCGCGGGACCTTCGGCCAGTGTGTACGGGCGATACGTCTGTGAACTCCGTCGTTCACAGACGTATCGCGTCGGCCGCGCAGCACAGCCGACAGCCAATATATCTAACGATATATTGGCCCGTCGCTGTGTGTGTACGGGGCGGTCGTCCGACCGCCCGTACACATGCTGCGGCGGCCGGCGGTGATTGACAGGTGAACTGGGCGGGCGCAGTTCATGACGTCAGTCCCCCGACGGATCGGGCTGTGTGTATGCACAGCACACTGCCCGATCCGTACATTGATATATCTGCAGATCAATTGATCTGCAGATATATCTAATAGTGTGTACCCACCTTTAGAGGTAGCCCCAGATGGGACAAGAAGACCCAGCTGAGCTGAGACAATCAGCTGCTGGTGTAAGCTCCTGCGAGGGGCTAACACTTGCAGCAGCCAGCCCGGCAGGGGGTAGGGTGGTTTTTGGCAGCCCCAGATGATACAACGAGACCCAGCCAAGCGGAGACCATCCAAGGGTCCTGGCGGACCAAACCGCACCTGGGCCTGGCACCCAACACCACCCCTCTTCCTGCTGCACTGACAGCCGCTGTCACCGCAGCACAAGCGCCCACAGGAACCCCCCTTCCCCGGCAAAGCACAGAAGTTGAGCACTGGGGACGGGGGAACTTCTGTGTCCCGGCCCCCCCCCCTTCCCATGCCAGGACACAGCAGTTCTTTTGCTGTTGCACCACACTGACACCGGCACCCAGGACACATGATGCACCGCTATCCCCGCCCTTTTATGCAAATAGACACTCAATTAAGCATCCCTGTTGGTGCTCGACCCGGGCCCCCTGACACCCGTGGGGCCCGAAGCGGATGCTTTGGCTGCCTAGCGTTAAATCCGCCACTGAATCTACCTCCTTGGCTGGCGCCCCTGGCAAGTACCATCCTGGCCAATAGGTAGATACGCCCTTGCTTTATAGGATATATTCACCCATATTGTATACAGTACATAAGTTTGAAGCACTGCATACAGTTTCTTCCCTATAGTACTATGGTTTAAATAAAGCATTTTTATAATGTATTTACAGCTAGGAATTGATAACTATTGAAAAGGAGTTTAATGCAGTGCTCTACATATGTAATATACACACTGCCGCCAAGGGGGGTAGGGGTGGGTACTAAATACATGGGACCATGATGGAGGGGCCCAGGTCTGCCGCCCCATTACCTGTTAGCAGCAGCTTCAGTTTATTCTCCAGCCAACACACGAGCCACCTTCTAGATTTGCCCCTGGCTGAGGGGCACGATAGCGCACCCCAAATCTGCTTCGGACGCTAAACATACTTTTTTTTTTTTTAACAGTCATTTGCATAAAAGGGTATGGCCACAACTCCCACAATTAGGCCACACTCCCAAAAAAGTATCTGGGCCAGCCACAGTTCTCTACTCCCCTGAATATACAGTGACCCTATTTGTTACGTCCAACTGTCTGTTGTTGCAGTTGTAGGCTTGCCATACCAGAATTAGCCAGCCAGCTACAGAACCTGTTATTCATTAGTGTCCTGGTTTAAATGGATATTATGTTAAGCCTATGCAGTTATCAAATCAACCAATCAAGTGGCAACAAAGCAATGTATAATGGTCAAGAGGTTCAGTTGTTGTTCTGACCAGACATCATAATGAGCTAAAAATTTTACTTTGACCATACTGAGTTACTGCTGCTGCCAAATAGGGAGGTTTAGTATGACTACGTTTGACAACATTTGACGGCATGGCAGTAGAGCGCCAGATCTTAGCTCGGAAGGGTATTCAGAGCGAAGTTATTCCTACCCTGATTCAGGCTAGGAAGGGGGTAACGTCTAAACATTATCATCGCATTTGGAAAAAGTATGTGTCTTGGTGTGAATCCAAGAAATTTCCTGCGGTGGAGTTTCAACTTGTACGGTTTCTCCTTTACTTGCAAGCAGGTGTGGACATGGGCCTGAGATTGGGCTCCATCAAGGTCCAGATTTTGGCCTTATCCATTTTTTTTCCAGAAACAATTGGCACTCCTCCCTGAGGTTCAGACCTTTTTGAAAGGGATTCTGCACATCCAACCTCCCTTTGTGGCGCCAACGGCATCCTGGGATCTTGATGTGGTGTTGCAGTTCCTGCAATCGGATTGGTTTGAGCCTCTACAGGAGGCTGAAATCAAGTTTCTCACGTGGAAGGCGGAAACTTTGTTGGCCTTAGCTTCTGCGCGACGTGTGTCGGAATTGGGGGCTTTGTCCTGTAAAAGTCCCTTTTTGGTCTTCCATGAAGATAGGGCGGAACTCAGGACTCGTCCACAGTTCCTTCCTACGTTTGTGTCGGCTTTTTATATCAACCAACCTATTGCGGTGCCAGTGGCTACTGACTCCTCAATTGCCTCAAAGGCCTTGGATGTTGTGAGGACTTTGAAGATTTATGTGAAGAGGACTGCTCGTCACAGAAAAATCAGACTCTGTTTGTCCTCTATGATCCCAAGAAATTTGGGTGTCCTGCGTCTAAGAAGTCGATTTCTCGCTGGATCAGGTTCACCATCCAGCATGCAAATTCTACGGCGGGATTGCCGTGTCCAAAATCGGTTAAGGCCCACTCTACTCGTAAGGTGGGTCCTTCCTGGACGGCTGCCCGGGGTGTCTCGGCTTTGCAGCTTTGCCGAGCAGCTACTTGGTCTGGATTGAACACGTTTGCTAAGTTTTACAAGTTCGATACTTTAACCTCGGATGACCTCAAGTTTGGTCAAACAGTTCTGCAGGAGCCTGCGCACTCTCCCTCCCGTTCTGGGAGCTTTGGTACATCCCCATGGTACTAATATGGACCCCAGCATCCTCTAGGACAGGGGTGGCCAACCTGTGGCTCTTGAGCCGCATGTGGCTCTTTCTTTCTTTAAATGTGGCTCCTGACACTTGAAGTCACATTACCACAATAGATACGGTAAACCACTGCACTCCAGAAAGACATGCGGAAGCACTACGAGGGCTGTGGACTGAGGAAGCCAGACACTAGAGATAAAACACCCACCGTCAAACAGAGGATCCTTAAGCCCCTTTCACATCGCCAATGCAGGATCCCACCCGGGAATTAGAAACGGTCCTTCCCGGGTGGTATCCGGCATTGGACCCTAACAGGTGGCTTACCGACCCGGCAATTTGCTGGTGTTAGGCGCGGCGGTGTTCGGCCGTGCCCTGACAGAGCAGCGGTCACGGCCGCCGCGCCTCTCTCTCTCCCTGCTTCCGCACGGTGCCTAGCAACGCCGGGACGCCGTGCGCGCGATAGCCGCCGGGTCCCTGGCAACGCTAGGACGCCGTGCGTGCAGGGCCGCCGGGTCCATGGCAACGGGTACGCCACAGGTGGACCGCGTTCCCCGTTGCCATAAGATTACTCACCTGTTCTCCCCTGGTCGTGCAGCAAGGCAGCTGCACGACATTTATCAATTAGGCTCTGTACTGCCATTGGAGGGTTCCCTGTTATATGCCTCCTCAGTGTCTCACACAAACGCCGGTGATAGCTTCCTGTATGCTGTTCCTGCCTTGTAGAAGTTTGTTCCTGGTCAGCTGCATCTGGTCGATCCTGCTCCCTGCCCTCTTGTATTCTGGAGTTCTGAAGCCGGTCCTGGGAATCCTTCTGGTCCTTGTGAACCTGTTACTGTCATCTGGGGTTCTCGCCCGGTTTCGTGAGTAGCGGCTTCTGCCGCGTGTTGCGGCCTAGGCCGCTTAGTATTTGCGTTTCTTTGAGTTGGTGCTTTTGCGGAGGTTTCCGCTTTCACTGTCCTCCCCAGAACTCGGCGGTGCAGTGTGGGGGAGTGGACAGTGGTATCCTTTGTAGTTCTTTTCCTTTGGCGGCGTGCCGCACATACGTTTAGTTTTTAGGTAGTTAGTAGCCCCTAGCTTGGTTGTTTCAGTTAGAGGTCCCCTTGTTATTACCCTGTCTCAGTTCACGCCTTGTCTCCAACTAAGACCGGGGGGCATCGGAGTTGGGCAGACATAATCCGCCCTTCAAACGCGGCTGCCGTGGGCCCAAAAAACCATAGTCATTCAGGCGTGAATTGACAACACGGGTAAGACAACGGAGGTAGGGTGCTAGGGGCTGTTTCCATTCCATTTCCCTATCCCAGCATCACGTCCTGGTGCTCTGGACTTACTGCATAAGATCTCCCCTGTCCTGAGCATCAGGATCGTAACAGCTGAGTTGGTTGCCATAGCTGCATGGGAGGAAGTGGGGGGGCGCGGCAGCGGGGGTGGAGGCGGCATTGGGAGATGAGCTCATCTCCGCGCCGCCTCTCCCTATGTAGTAAACGGGTCCCATCGACCCGGGAACCCATTTACGCTGCCACTGCCCTGGTATTCAACCCAGAAATAACACTGCTTATAACCCAGGTTGAATTATTGGGTCAGGCAACCCAGGAATTTGACCATGGCCCATTCACACTGCACAGCAACCCGGGTCGATACCGGGATATTTGTGCGGTGTGAAAGGGGTAATAAGGAGCTGCTACAATAGCATGAGTTGGGGGGTTCTGAAGTGACATATGAGGGGTCTAGCAGGAGTGACACATGGGGAGCTGGATGAAGTGACGTAGGAGGGTGCTAGCAGGAGTGACACATGGGGGAGCTGACTGGAGTGACACAGCAGGGTGCTGGCTGAAGTGACACATTGGAGAGCTGAAGTGTACTATGTGAATCGTCTTTCATTATATTTTATATGGTTCTGGCTTTTTCAATTATTTTATGCGGAAGTGACTTCTGCAATGTATTTTATGTTGGATCTTGCTTTACAAATGTATTTATGTGGGTCTGGATTTTTCAATGTATATTATACCAGGGTGTGGCCTAGCGGGCACAAGGCCACACCCCATTTGTGCATGCTCACCTTCGGCTCTTTGACGTACCTAACAAGATTTTTTGGCTCTTTGACTCTGACTGGTTGGCCACCCCTGCTCTAGGACGTAAGAGAAAATAGGATTTTCATAATCTATCGGTAAATCCTTTTCTCGTAGTCCGTAGAGGATGCTGGGCGCCCGTCCAGCGCTTCTTTATCCTGCAGTGGTTCTTTGGTTCAGTACTACCTGGTTCCTTGGTAAGTTCTGGGTTTGTTCCTGTTTCAATACTGTTTCAGCTGTTGCTGAGTTTCCCGGTCTGTTAGCCGGATTTGCCTGGTTTGTGTGAGCTGGTATGAATCTCGCCACTATCTGTGTATTTCCTTCTCTTGAAGTATGTCGTCTCCTCTGGCACAGTTTCTAGACTGAGTCTGTTAGGAGGGGCATAGAGGGAGGAGCCAGCCCACACTGTTAAACTCTTAAAGTGCCAATGGCTCCTGGTGGACCCGTCTATACCCCATGGTACTAATATGGACCCCAGCATCCTCTACGGACTACGAGAAAAGGATTTACCGGTAGGTAATTAAAATCCTATTTTTCATCACTCGATTGCTTCGGCTCCTGAACTCTGATCCCCAAGTCCCCAGTACCATCCGAAGGAGGGACTCTCTATTTTTTTATCCAATTGAAAGCTAAGAAATCTATTTCCAGGAACTGGAGATATCTGCAGTCAAGCAAACTGCCCTCCCACCAGAAAATGATAAATATTAAGTCCACTCCACTATCCACCATCCCCTGCTATTAAACATCCCCAACAACCCTAAAAGTCATGTATCGGGGCCCCTTCATTCAACCCAAAGCCCACTTCTACAGTTTAGTGTTCCCCCTCCCACCCCATCTCTCACCATCTGTGCAGTAAAGGAGTAATTAGCAGAAATTTCTTCTCCACGTCCTACATGCTGAGCGCAATATAGAACACCCCCTACCGCCTGCAGGACATCAAAGCTGCCGCTGATAGTACCCCACACCCAAGGCTGGTTCTGGGGCTCTGTGCGATCCGGGCGGCATTAGGGGGCGTGGCTTCATACAGGGGGCGTGGTCATTTACGCCCCCTGTACACACTGAAATGATGTGCGGTGCGCGATGAGGTCATCGCGCACCGCACAGCAAAGGTCCTCTCCACGAAGGGAAACTAGACGCGTACGCGTCTAGTTTCCCTTCACAGCGGCAGCGGGGGGCACAGCAGCAGCGGATCTTGCCCTGGTGCGGCGCCCTCCGGAAGGCGCCCTGCGCCCTCCGGAAAGGCGGCGCCCCGGGCAAAACTCCTGCTTGCCCGTGGCAAGATCCGGTACTGCCCCCACCCCTACTGCTTGATGATGCATAGGGGCCCCCAGGGCATTCCTTTGCCTAGGGGTCTACACTGCTGTTAAGACGGCCCAGTGTCAGATGGGGATCACAGCCAAAGAAGAAACTCTGACCACCCCTATCACTGTGAAGCCACAGTCCTGTCGCATTCTGGGTGCATGTGCTCCTGATGTGTGCTGTGATTAAGCAGACATTGAGCTAGGCAGGCTGAACTAGATGCATAATGCCTTTGCGGGCAGCTTATGCTGCTCATGAATTAATCAATTTACCACTACAAAGCCTACTCTGTATGTAATGAATTAGGTTCATTAGCAGACTTTATTTCTGTTTGTTTTTTTTTAAACCTGGGTCATGTTTAAAATACAATATTTAACATGTTACTAATAAGCAGAGCTGAACTCATAATGGAAAGCTTTTATGTCTTTAATGTAGTTAACCACAAAGCCACACATAATTGACAAAAATCATTGACAGTACATTATTCAACACTGATACAGCAGTCATAGGTAACATGAGACAATTTCCGCAGCTTGTAACATCAGGCCATCACCTCCTGTGCATAGGCGTGCGCAGGGGGGGGTGCCTGGTGCGCACAGGCACCCCCTAATGTCTGTCACCCTCTCACACACACCTGCTGCTGCAGTATCGGTGATCGCCGAGTGTGCTCATTTCTGTCCTCCCGCCCATTGCGCCCGCCACCCCCTCCGCTCAGTCTGGCTGTCATTCATTTGTATGGGTGCAACATCACTGACGTAATCCTACTCCCAGTTCCTCTAACCTGTGGGATGTGTTGTGATGATGTCATGCCGCGTGCATGCCCGCTCATGCTCCCACCCACGCTCTCTCTCTCCTTATCATGTGCCAACGCCACAGAATACAGCGTTCCTCTTGGAGGAGGACAAGTTCAAATTCAGTATCAATATATATTTTGAGAGATTAGGATATAATCTATGGTAATAAAATATACAAATGTAACATATATTAAACAGATTTTTTATATATATATAGACACGCCGGATAGGTGGTGCTAGATACGCCCATTAGGTGGTGTTAGACATGCCCAATAGGCGGTGCTAAACACACCCTTCTAATCGTGCACCCCCTAATAAAATGTCCTGTGCACGCCTATGCTCCTGTGTATTCACTAGAAAGTCCTTCATAAAAGTTCCATTCATAAAACTTGCTTTGTAAAGCAGAACTGGAGCTGGCCTGAACCTGGTAAAGTTATAGTATTTCAAGGTATGCCTACACATAATTTTTGCCAAGAAATATTGACCTAAATAGATATTTTCTAATTCTACTGCATAAGTTAATTGCTTGACCTGACTAGCAGTAGCAGCTTCTCTTACCAAATCGGCCGTGTATTTGCATCTGATAGCACAATCAGTGCACTGGACAAGAAAGCAGCTGCCAGCAAGAAGATATATATACAGTGGCGGATCCAGGGGGGGGGGCACTCGGGCCCGTGCCCCCCCTGTCATTTCTGGCCTCCGTCCCCGTTCTCCCCCTGCGCCGCACAGGGAGATGACGGGCGCCCGCTGAGATTGTGTTACCAGCGGGCGCTCGTCTCCCTGCACAGCGGCAGCCGGAGGCAGGAGCTCAGTACTGAGCTCCGGCTTCCGGCGCTGTCACTGTGCGCTATGGGAGAGACGTCAGTCATGACGTCTCTCTCATAGTGCTGAGTGACTGAGGAGCGGACGCCCAGGGAGGAGGAGGACTGCAGCGGTGCGGGAACGGGGCTCTGTAAGTATGAGGTTTTTTTCTTCCTTAATGCAGCGGGGGCATCTCCTGGGGGCAAACTACGGGGGACATTACTACTGGGGGGGCATCAACAAGGGGCATTACTACTGGGGGGGCAAACTACTAGGGGCATTATAACTGGGGGGCATCTACTGGGGGCATCACTACTGAGGGGTCATCTATTGGGGGCAGCTACTGGGGGATATTTTTACTGGGGGCCATTTACTGGGGGCATTACTACAGGGGGGTCATCTATTGGGGCAAACTCGTAGGGTGCATTATTACTGGGGGGGTCATCTATTGGGGGCAGCTACTGGGGCATTATTACTGGGGGGCATCTACTGGGGGCATTACTACTGGGGGGGTCATCTATTGGGGGCAGCTACTGGGGGACATTTTTACTGGGGGGCATCTACTGGGGGCATTACTACTGGGGGGTCATCTATTGGGGGCAAACTCATAAGGGGCATTACTACTGGGGCAAACTACTGGGGACATTATTACTGGGGGGCATCTACTGGGGGCATTACTACTGGGAGGTCATCTATTGGGGGCAAACTCATAAGGGGCATTACTACTGGGGGCAAACTACTGGAGGACATTATTACTGGGGGGCATCTACTGGGGGCAAACTACTGGGGGACTATTACTGGGGGCCAACTACAAAGGTGCCAA
The DNA here is from genome assembly GCF_028390025.1 of Pseudophryne corroboree. Lineage (NCBI taxonomy): Eukaryota > Metazoa > Chordata > Amphibia > Anura > Myobatrachidae > Pseudophryne > Pseudophryne corroboree. The sequence goes on from NC_086450.1 coordinate 53,791,099, forward strand.
CTACTGGCGGCGTAACTACAGGGGCATTACTACTGGCGGCTTAACTACAGGGACATTACTACTTGGGGGCTAAACTACAGGGGGGCCAAACTACTGGGGGCTTAACTACAGGGGCCAAACTACTGGGGGATAACTACAGGGGCCAAACTACTGGGGGCATTACTACTGAAGGCTAAGCTACAAGGGGGCATAACTACAGGGACTAAACTGCAATGGGGCAAACTACAGGGGGGCATTACTGCTGGTGGCTAAACTACTGGGGGCATTACCACTGGGAGGCTAAACTAAAGGGGGGGGGTAAACTACTGGGGTCATGAATGCAGGGGAATTACCACTGGGGGCATAATGACTGGGGGCATTACTGCAGGCAACATTACTACTGGGGGCAATACGGGCATTGCAAAAGGGGCACCACTACTTGGGGGTCTATATAAGGGGCACTACCAGTACAGTGGACATTGCATAATGAGCGCTACAACTGCGGGCATTGTATAAGAAGCGCCACCTCACATGCACCGAAGCCGCACGCAAATGTACTTGCCCCTTCCATGGTGCCCCCCCTATCATTTTCTTCTGGATCCGCCCCTGTATATATATATATATATATATATATATATATATATAAAAATACGGGAGTATGCAAAGAATCCCTAATTTGGAGTTGGGGGTGAGGTGGTGGATTTGGATGGGATGAGGGGGAGGGGCACAGCATTTTGTTGCTCCTGGGCCCACCGCTCGCTAGTTCCGCCATGGCTTTTAATGTAGGTTAGACCATATTGAAATTCCGGGACTGTATGGCACTTCCCAGGACTGCCATTATATTGTGCTTAGAAGGAAGAGATGGAGATCAGCCCATTACATGCCAATTTAAAAGTGCTGGACATACTTTGTCTTCTTTAAAATATTTTATAATTGACCACATCCCTGAGTCTATACGTGGTGGGGACAGATCTAAGTTACTATTAACTAAAGAAGCTAAATGGATTATCTGTCTGAACACTATGGGGTATATGCAATTGTGAATTCAACCGTTTTTAAATTCGACACAATTCGACAGTCACATACCCTCTCACCGGGACCCGAATTCGACATATTCAATAAAAAACGGATTTGACAGTCCCGCTGTTGAAAAACGGACCAATTGACGGATATGTGCGTCCTGGATTCGACTTTTTGGACGGCACAAAAATGTAGAAAAAACCCGGAAAAAAATTGCGTGGGGTCCCCCCTCCTAAGCATAACCAGCCTCGGGCTCTTCGAGCCGGTCCTGGTTGTTAAAATACGGGGGGGGGGGGGGAAATGACAGGGGATCCCCCGTATTTTTACAACCAGCACCGGGCTCTGCGCCTGGTGCTGGTGCAAAAAATACGGGGGACAAAAAGCGTAGGGGTCCCCCGTATTTTAAACACCAGCACCGGGCTCCACTAGCTGGGGAGATAATGCCACAGCCGGGGGACACTTTTATACTGATCCCTGCGGCCGTGGCATTAAATACCCAACTAGTCACCCCTGGCCGGGGTACCCTGGAAGAGTGGGGACCCCTTAAATGAAGGGGTCCCCCCCTCCAGCCACCCAAGGGCCAGGGGTAAAGCCTGAGGCTGTCCCCCCCCATCCAAGGGCTGTGGATGGGGGGCTGATAGCCTTGTGTAAAAAAAAAGAGTATTGTTTTTTGTAGCAGAACTACAAGTCCCAGCAAGCCGACCCCGCAAGCTGCTTTGATCTCTCCATATTATTTTAGTCAGTAAAAAAAAAAAAAATTATTTTAAAAAATATCAAAATAATACTTGTGTCTCCTAATAGACAAGTACATAATCCCTTCTAATATATAGATATGCTATTAGCAATAAAAAAAACAAAAAAAAAAACGTTTTAAATTTTTTTTATTAGATTCCGCCGGCAAAGTGAGGCGAAATTAAATTTACGAAATTACTGTCGAAAAGCACTGTTGTCGAATCGACATTCTTCAATTGAATATACTTTTGTCGAAAAGCCGCATTTTTACCAGTGCAGACATGTCGAATTTGACAACTGTCGAATTTCAAAAAGTCGAATCTGAAACGGCAGGTTTTTTGACGAAAAGTACTGTATTGCATTGTCGAATCCAATTTGACAGGTTTTTTGTGTCGAAAATGCCCAGTTTTTCGACATTTGCGGCAATTCGACCGCAATTGTATATACCCCTTTAACTCCAGGAGGGTTAAATGATAAAGTGGGACATGTTCTCAGCAGTGATAATAGTGGAGAAGTGAGCCAGTGGAGAAGTTGCCCATGGCAACCAATCAGCACTGGCATAACATTTATAATTTGCATACTATAAAAGTATACAGATCAGCTGATTGGTTGCCAAGGGCAACTTCTCCACTGGCTCACTTTTATCACTGCTTAGTACATCTCCCCCTTAATCAACTGGAATTTACTAATGTAGTTACCGTACTATATATTGAATTCTCTCTTGATAATGTATGTATGATTTTGCCTTAGTTGTCTTAGATTTATAAATACTTAAGGTGGTGATATTTCTATTGATATTATATGGTTCTTATATTTGGATTGTATATTTTGTGTTTGTTTTGTATTTTTGTATATGTGTTTTAAGTAATTTCCCCTCCCGCTGGATGTGCTGCAGGGTCTCGTCTGGCAGGAGGGACCCGAATTCCGACTCAGATGGAACGCAAGCTCATGGTTGCCTTGGTTACTAGGATTGCGCTGCCTGGAAGTTCAACGGCGGGGAACTTATGGTGGGCTGAGCATGGCAGGTCGGTGTAATTTGTTCTTGTTTAATATGACGTGGTTTGTACCTTAAGAAAGGGGCGTTCAGCCTCAAAATGGTGGAATGAAAGTACACGTTTTACGTGCTGTTGTCATCCCTGTAGTATTATTATTTACTGTATGATTATTTTGATCACTTGATTATCTGTTTAACATGAAATCATTTATTCTCTTTATTGTAATAATTTGTTTTTATACTTTTCTATTCTATGTCCACCCATTATTGCCCTTATTTATCAATGAGTGATACATTTTACTGTGACTGGTAAATTGCACCAGCCAAGCAGCTCCTAACTTCCATGTCACAGGCTGGGTTTGCAGAATGACAGTTAGGAAGCGTATTGGCTGGTGCAATTTATCACTCACAGTGAAATTTATCACTCATTGATAAATAAGGGCATATGAGATCTCTGGTTGGTTAGAGAACCCTTAAGGATATTCCTACACGGTTTTGACATGAAGGGCCTGATGTAATGACGCACGAGTTTGGCGCTCGTGCGGGATGCCGGCAGAACTCAGACATTGTTTTAAAGGGGCAATCACTAACAAGGCAAAACCATGCCTTGTAAGTGATTGCCCCTTTAAAAAAGGCTATATAACCACGGGGTGGAGGAAAGGGTATAGGGGTGCGCTTAGAAATAGCATCAAGTATGTCAATATTCCGTCTTGGAGGGGACTCTCAACCTCCACCACATAGAGAAATTGTAGAACAGAAGTGACAGAAACAGACAAGAATATTCTTTTTGGATACACACCTTGAAAAAGACCCGATTTGGCGGGTTGAAACGCTTTGGTGGACATGTGGGGTGACGGAGGCAGCTGATCTGACTGAGAACCGACCAGAGAGCCATCTGCATGTGTGGTCTGTGGAACCCGGGCTATCTAACGGACTTATGCACTGCCAGGATTGTTCCTTGCGAATAGTCTCACATCCAGCCGGTAATTGTTCACTTTGCAGCCTCCATGCAGGAATGTTCTTACATCCGGCCCTAAATCTCCACTGTAATTTCAACACTTCTGTGTTTGCATTCTACCGGGGAAATCATCACTTGCGCGTCTCAAAGACCAGATGCTGCTAAAGACAGACTTCTGGTGGAGGGTGGTCTTCAATTTGCCGGCTGTCGGGATCCCAGCCCACAGTATACCGGCGCCGGAATCCCGACAGCCGGCATACCGACACTTTTTCTCCCTCTTGGGGGTCCACCACCCCACTGGAGGGAGAATAAATAGCGTTGCGCGCCACCGTGCCCGATGCAAGCCCGCAAGGGCTCATATGCGCTCACCACGCTTTCTGTACGCCGGTGGTCGGGATTCTGGCGCCGGTATGCCGGTCGCCGGGAGCCCGGCCGCCGGCATACCATACTACACCCCTGGTGGATGCTACAACATGGAAACTTGTTGCGCTGTGGATGGATTATGTTTCGGTAGAGTACTTCCGGCATTACAAAGACCGGATGCAGATAATGATTCCATTTCCACGAGATATCTAAACACAGTTTTGGTGCCAGATTCATCATAAGTGGAAAACTAACTGGATATGGACTTTTTTATTCAATCAATTTCTTATTCTTTTTTTTTTTGTGATATTTAGTTATTATGTGTTATAAAGTGTTGTGTGGATTATAGATATATGTATATAGTACCAACTATGTACTGTCGGATGTGTATAATATTTTATATTATGAAATCCACTTATCCATGTTTTTTGTTAATGTTGTGTGCTTTGGTCATGTGACCAACCAGGTTGGTATATACAGTATAATGGGATACGTTTAATTTATCTGCTGTCGAGATCCCGGCTGTCAGGACCCGTTGCCGGAATCCCACTAGCCGGAGTTCCGGTGCAACAGGGCTATTCCCGCTGGTGGCGAGCCACCAAGCCCGCAGCGTGGCGAGCACAGCGAACCCACAAAGGTGCTCTTAGCGCTCGCCCTGCTGCCGGCATTCTGTCGGGTGGGATGCCGCGGTGGGGATATTGACAGCCGGCATCCCATCCACCATACTGAACCCTATATAACTGCCTTGGAGAAGACCCCATTATACCCCTAAGTGTCAGAAATGTGTTGGTGATATTGGGTGGGGACGGGGGGGACTCTCCATGGCCTTTCTTACATCTTTTGTACTCTCCTTTTCCACAAAACTCTGGATCAGATAAGTTGATATAGTTGTGATATTCTAATGCATTGTTGTGAATGATGCCCATGGGGTAATTTGCCTTTTTAATATATAAATGTTATTGTACTACTTTTTAAATATTTTTTATGTGAGAAATAAATTCTTTCTTTGGCATAACACATCTGAATGGTGAATATTTATTTTCTGATGTCTACATTTGTTTATGCATAAGAGGATCAGAAAAACAAACCCACCCCTATCTCTGGATGAAAGATACTTTTCATTGAATGACTAAACCTGTTCCCAGGTGAGTTATTGACTCTGAGGGATTTCACACAGATTGGTTGTGGGTTCAGAGATCAGATTTTCGTAGATCACTCTTGAAGGAAGTTGACAAAGAAACCTTTATGTGAACCCATCTCACTTATGTTGGGTGAGGAGTGTTGCTGAGATACATTGGATAATGCAATTGGTTAATCCAATTTTCTCTGTCTTTTTTTCCAGAAAGGGATATCCTTTAGGATGGACGACAACTCTAAAGAATTCATACAAATTTTTATTGTGAAGACTGCGCTTATTTTGGACTACTCATATTTTGATTATGTTATTTGGAGTTGTGGTGCACTCGTATGTACTAAGCTGCGGTGTTGGGGCGCAGGTTGTTTAAACCATTTATTGTATTTTTATCAGTTTTAGACACACAGGCTGATCACTGTAAAAAAAAAAAAAAGTAAAAAAAAAAAGTTATATCTACTTGATCCAATGAGGGCAGCCGGTCATCGAATTGCTGTGCTCCTGCTGTGACCCCCCGGTGCAGCAAAGTTATGCTGTGAAGCAGCATCTAACTTTACAGCACCGGGGGGGGTCACTGTGGAGTACAAGATTCGATGACCTCTGCCCTCCCGGATCATCAATCACAGGTCCTTGGGTGCAGGTAAGTGTGAGAGGGTGGGGGGTGGAGGGTACCTAGGAATGGCGCGGACACATTCTCAGGGTATTATTTTTCATGAAACATACCCTTAGGTTTATGGTAAGTGGATTTGCAGGGATTTGCAGGGCCTTCTTGCAGGCTCTGTCCCTGCAAGTGATGATTGATACATCCATGCAATGTATTCAATTATTGCATTGCGGATTTGGTCATATTTATCACATCCCATCTGCATCTGAGATGCGGATTGTGACAAATATCCCCCTAAATACTTTAGAGTAGTTTATAGTTATAATTTTACTTTGTGTAATTGTCCACTATGAAATAACCTCCACCAATATAATTGATTTGAAACTTCTTACTATTTTAAATGTAGGTCCAATATAGTTGTATTGATGAGGCATTTTATCAGTTTACCATGAGCATCTGTAGAATTATGTTTTCTTAAGTGAGAATTTGTCTTACTATTCAGTCTCAATAAGTACTAATGTAAATTGTTGGAAACAACAGATGCTATCAGTGATGTCCTTGCCTGCTTTGCTTCATTCCTTTCCAGACATAGGGAGTAATTCCAAGTTGATCGCAGCAGGAAATTTTTTAGCAGTTGGGCAAAACCATGTGCACTGCAGGGGGGGGGGGGGGGCAGATATAACATGTGCAGAGAGAGATAGATTTGGGTGTGGTGAGTTCAATCTGCAATCTAAATTGCAGTGTAAAAATAAAGCAGCCAGTATTTACCCTGCACAGAAACAAAATAACCCACCCAAATCTAACTCACTCTGCAAATGTTATATCTGCTCCCCCTGCAGTGCACATGGGCCCTCATTCCGAGTTGGTCGCTAAGAGTCTTCGCAACGCAACGCAAATGTACGAAATGTAAGTATCTGCACATGCGCAAATGCGTGATTACGCATGCGCGAGTACATACGTACGACAACTGTGCAAAATTACTCAGAAAAAAAAAAGCCGTGACTGGCAAACGAAAACGAGGAGTGGCGTGGGCGTGGCAGAGGCGAGACTTCGCAATGCTCCGACATGGGCGTGAAAGTGGGCGTACAGTGTGGGAGTATGCAACTCGCAATGGGCGTGTTTTTCGCAAATAAACATTGTCGCTGTTAAAACTAACATAGGAAACCGTAGCAACATTCACGCAGCAGCCGAGTAGGTCTGCAGTTACTCTACATTTGCGAAGTACTGGTACAAGTGTGTATGCAGTAATTAGCAGTTAATTGGATAGCACATTCATCTGATGTCCAATTACTTGTTAATTAATGAGCAGATGAAAGTTACCAACCAGCAATTGTCTGAACACACATTACATGTTTATTCTACTCACATATAAATCTCACACACTGCCAAAGAAGGGTGTGATTTTTGTTGAAGTTGTTGTGTAAGCATTTTTTAAACTTGTTTTAATGTGTGTAAGACTCCCAAATACAAACAAGTGAAAATATTTGTGAAAGTGTGTGAAATCTGCAACATTTTTTACAAATAATCCAACACCCACATAATGCAGCATACACTTTAATTTAGTCTTAAAAGTCACAATAATATTTGATTATAATATCTGACAATGTTTGAAATGATGTCCTGTTGACCATAGATATTTATAAAAAGCGTTGTGTCTGTTTACTTAATATGGACATTAAAGTGTGGTGCAAAGCATACCTTTTTTTTTTTTCATTTTTTAAGGAGAATTTGCAGATTGGTCTACAAGTGTCTATATGCTGACCTAATCTTTCTGGAACTGCATTACCTTGAAGAAACTGCACAAATTTTTAAAATATGTTTTTTATTACTATAATAATATTTCACAACATTTAAACAACATGGCTCCACGTGAGTCGCACAGGCAGAGATGGACCAAGCAGCAAGCAGATGGCACTGACAATCATTAGATAGCAGAACTCAGTACTCTGCAAAATTCTGCTTCTGACAAAAGTATATTTTTTAAGCATAAATAAAACATGACACACCCTGCCACACACAAATTTTAAACCAAATGAGAAAGAATTAGGATCCACCACACAAACACAACAATACATAGCACACTAGTAAGAGGAAGATGGCTCTGGTGTTTATACACATAAACTCACAGGCTACAATACATCCAAACAGAAAGAATACATTTCACTAAGAGGGAGTTATCCATTCTGGCCACACAAGCCAACTCCAAAAATACATAGAGGCAACATCAAAAACATGGGTGCTGCCCATCTGGAGAGACATCATTTTCTTCTTTTTCTCCCCGCCTGAGGCTGTTCTTCTTTGGAAGGTCTGCGGAGCGACCTTCGTTGGGCCTGCCCAGTGGGCTGTTCTTCCTGGGCAGGGGCAGGGGAGGGAGCCGATGTGGGTGGCTCTCTGCCACTGTGGGCAAGGGAGACAGCGATGGCCTGGAGCCCTTGCAAGATGTTATTTGCAAGGCTTTGGAATGAGGAGGCAAGTTGTTCTTGGCCCTGCCTGATCTCTGCCAGACGTTGGCAGAGTTGAGCAACACCTTGCTCAACACAGGTTCGGTGCTCAGTGAGCCGGACAGCTATCTGGCTTACCTCCCGGATGACCCCGTCTTGAAACCGATTTAGGCTCTCACCATACCTAGCGATTTCAAGCAGGATCTCCGGGATAGCAGAGGGTTGGGTGGGGGGGCCAGAAGGAACCTGCAGAGGTGGGATTTGTTGGCCCACACTGCCAGACTCACTAGGTCCCTCCACCTCAGCCTCAGCCACATAACCGTCCTGTGACTCAAACGGATCACCCCCCTGTGCTGTGTTTTGTGGCAAGCAAATAGAAGAATGTGTGGGGAAAAAGTTGGATACAAAATTAGTTTATTATTATAAATACAGTCAAAATTACTGACAACTATATGTGTAAACTTACCTTCCAAGTCATGTCCCGTCAGGATCTCAGGCAGGTCCGTGTCCATATGAGACACCCCTTGGCCCTCCTCATAACTGACACAGGGCATCGCCATCTCCTCCAAGTCAGTATACTCCACAGCGACAGGTGCTCCTCCACCTGTAGCCCTTGAGGCATTCCACTCCGCAGCCCTCTTTGCCTTCAGGCGGGATTTGAAGTCGGCCCACCTACATATGTATTGTGAAAGAGGGACAAAGTAGAGTCTTATTATTTGTCTAAGCTAATATATAGGACACGTGTTCTGCTTGTGTTTGCTAGACATAACATCACATGTAACTACATTTTTTAGTCAACTTATCACAGAAAAATGACTGTCAAGATGCACTTACCGTCGTCTCACTTCCTGTGATGTTCTGACGACAGAGCCAACTTCAGATTTTGTGATGTCTCTCCAGATGCGATCTTTTGAAGCAGCCCCCATGTTTTTTGGGCCTCTATGTATTTTGGACATGGCCTGCGTGACCAAAACACGCAACTCCCTCTTAGTGAATGCAGGCTGTCTTTTCTTCCGTCTGGAGGTAGCCTGTGAGGTTTCTTCTTGTTGGTCATCACCATCTTCCTCCTCACTAGCAGCTTCTGTCTGTTGTGTTTGTGTGGCTAAAGCCAATTCTCCCTCAGTTTGGTCACTATGTGTGTGTGGCAGGGTATCCCCAGTCAATTGTTGGGGTTCAGAAGCAGACATTTGCAGAGTACTAGGTCCTGCCTCTTCAACATCCGCAGAGGCGTATTCCAACATGCGCCTTTGGCAATCTAGGCGTCTTTTCCGCAATGCCATCTCCTGCTCTGCAATGCGGTCCATCTCTGCTGCGATTTGCTCACGAGAAGCCATGTTTGCGATGACGTGTGTACGCCGAGGTGTGTGCTTATTTATACCTACGTGCGTCGCGTTAATTCACACAGGTGTACAATGTTAATCTGGTTACTGATTGCACTGCTTATTTAAGGGCCTACTTTGCACGCTGTGAGTGTAGGTAGTTTGGAGTTTCACTGTTGAGTTTGTTGGCTTGTGCGTGAAGGTGCTATAGGATTTTTCCAAGTGAGTAATTGTCAAGCATACATTTGTCCTTTCGTTTGCGTTTAGAATATAGACAGTGTAGCATTTTGTCTGCGAATTTACGTTTGTGAGTATTCTGGAATTCGTCTTGTTGTTTTAAAAAAAAAAAAAAAAGTTTTTATTTTATGTTGATTGTTTGTTAGTCTTTTTTACACATATATATTTTGCTAGTCCATTTGTGCAAATAAACCTGTGCTTCATTGCTTTTACTGTCATTTTTGGTCTCTTGTAGGAGAATTGTTTTGGGTGACGTAACCCTAGTCTATTATTTCAAATTTGTGTGCTATATAACACAAATTGGTCCTTTCTTTATTTTGGATCAGGTAAGTTCCCTTGGCCTGTGTTGGTGCCTGTTTGTGTTAATGGTCTGTATGTTGTTTTTGACTGTCATTTTTGGTCTCTTGTAGGAGAATTGTTTTGGGTGACGTAACCCTAGTCTATTATTTCAAATTTGTGTGCTATATAACACAAATTGGTCCTTTCTTTATTTTGGATCAGGTAAGTTCCCTTGGCCTGTGTTGGTGCCTGTTTGTGTTAATGGTCTGTATGTTGTTTTTGACTGTCATTTTTGGTCTCTTGTAGGAGAATTGTTTTGGGTGACGTAACCCTAGTCTATTATTTCAAATTTGTGTGCTATATAACACAAATTGGTCCTTTCTTTATTTTGGATCAGGTAAGTTCCCTTGGCCTGTGTTGGTGCCTGTTTGTGTTAATGGTCTGTATGTTGTTTTTGACTGTCATTTTTGGTCTCTTGTAGGAGAATTGTTTTGGGTGACGTAACCCTAGTCTATTATTTCAAATTTGTGTGCTATATAACACAAATTGGTCCTTTCTTTATTTTGGATCAGGTAAGTTCCCTTGGCCTGTGTTGGTGCCTGTTTGTGTTAATGGTCTGTATGTTGTTTTTGACTGTCATTTTTGGTCTCTTGTAGGAGAATTGTTTTGGGTGACGTAACCGTAGTCTATTATTTCAAATTTGTGTGCTATATAACACAAATTGGTCCTTTCTTTATTTTGGATCAGGTAAGTTCCCTTGGCTTGTGTTGGTGCCTGTTTGTGTTTGTTCAAAGTGTTTTGATAATGTTTGTTTTCCATCTTGTTAATAAATGCTATGTTTTTTACCAGGATTGATCAGCAAAGTAGTGTGGTTCTTGGCTGGACTAGCTACTAAAGGGCTAACTTTTTGTTTGTTTTATTGTAATGTTTTAAACCAATTAGTCATTATTTTTTAGTAGGTGTTTGTGATGTGTTTGATGCTGTGTTTTTTTTTTATACTATTTTTAACATTTACAATTTAACATATGTAGCTTTCATCATAAAAATAATTTTGTTTATCTTTTTTGTGATAATATTCCTTTTGTTCCTGAATTGAACTCAGAAAAAATGTCTTACGCTCCTGCAGTAAGTTGACACCCCCTTTTTTTGGAAAAATTTTGGTTGTATATTTGTTGGACTTTGTTTTTGTCTTATTCAACCTTTTTTTGTTTTATTTTTTAAAGTGTGTGATGTCAATATTTATTGCTGCCGAAGCCCTACCTCCCCAACCCACGCCAGCACTCCCACCCCAACCGCCAGCCCCACAACCACAACCGGCTCCTCATCAACCAAGGCAACGGAGGCGTGCTAGGCCACCAATTTTCCGACCCCGTGTCCTACTTTTTGGGATGCCAGATGATGTGGTTGTACGTAGATACAGGCTGCCACCACATCTAATCCTAGACACTCTCTCCATAATAGAGAGTGATCTGGAGTCTGAAATTCGGTATCCTACAGCAATACCACCATTGACACAATTCCTTGCTGTGTTACATTTTTTGGCTACAGGCTCTTATCAGCATGTGGTAGGAGACCTGGTTGGCATGTCGCAGGGCCAGTTCAGTAAGGTCCTGCGGCGTGTCTGCCAGGCTTTCCTAAAGCGTGTGAAGCAATTTATTGCTATGCCTTTGGATGTTGGTGCCCTAGATGTGGTGAAGCGGCAATTTGAGGAAGGTGGTAGTCGCTTCCCACATGTTATTGGGGTTGTGGATGGCACACATGTAGCTATTCAGCCACCAAAACATAATGAAGAAATTTATAGAAACAGGAAACTGTTTCATTCTCTGAATGTAATGGTTGTTTGTGGGCCATCCCTCCAGATCCTTTCCCTGAATGCAAAGTTTACTGGAAGTTCCCATGATGCGTATGTCATTAGACAATCAGGGATATGGCACAGATTAAGATCAAGTCAACGAGCAGACATGTGGTTATTAAGTGAGTTGTTGCACAATTTTGTGTAAAATATTTTATTTTTTTTAAAAATAGACTATTTCTAATTTTGGTTTATCATCAAACAGGAGACCGTGGATATCCTTGCACCCCCTGGCTCATGACTCCTTACCGTAATCCCAGGCCAGGACCACAGACGGCATTTAACTCCGCGCTTACTGCCACTAGGCAGCTGGTGGAGCGCACAATTGGGGTCCTTAAAGGGCGGTTTCGTGTGCTCCACCGCACTGGTGGCGACATCATGTATTCGCCGGAGATGGCAAGTAAACTAGTGGTCCTGTGCGCTATACTACACAACATCGCGGTAAGGAGTAGCGTAGAGCTTCCTCAGACAGAGGAATTGCCTGATGAGGAGCCAGGGGTTGTCCGACACTTCGGTGGGGGGAGTGTTACACGGAGGGGGAGCCAAGTCAGGGCAAGCATTGTTGCGGAATATTTCAGGTATAGTGTTTTAAGTTTCTCTTTTTTAATCAAAATAAAACCACAGTATGCTTTTGTATTTTGATTAATTTTGTCATTTTGTTTGCTATTGTAAGGCCATTGGGTAATTATTTTTTGGCTTTGGAATATGTAATATTTATTTGCCACTAAATCCGTTAACACGTTAAGCTTACAATGTGTTATTTGCAAAAACAATACTGTGATGTTGCTAAATAGTGTCCTTATTTGTTTTCTATCCTAAAATCCTGTTTATTTCAACAAACACACAAACAAATGAAACTTAATGTTGTCCACTTTGTGACTGTCCAGCTGAATGATCGCACAAACTGTGGTGAGTACACAGATATGTATCTGAATTTACCCAAAACTGTGTGTGTGTCTGTGTCTGTTTGTTTTGTTTTATGTTTTAATTTTTTAAAAATTCCTTCTGCGAATGCGTATTTCCGCTCGTGCTAATTAACACTCTGCTCTTCCCAGCATTGCAAAGATCAATAAAGTTATTAGAAATTACAGCATAGATTTTGGACCAATCACATGCTAGCAGACACTAGAAATATATGCCCAAATAAGGAAAACGCCATTGCCATGATGCGTGCGGCACCTTTCACCAGGCGGGAGCTCCGCGTCCTGGTTGCGGTGATGGACCGCCGCGTAGGCCGCGTTGGGCGCTTCATCCCAAATCGGGTTAAGCGCGAGGCCTACGCGGAGGTCCGCCGCCTGCTGCGTTCTCGCGTCCGCAGCAGGCGGACAATAATACAGTTGGAGAGGAGATGGAGTGATCTCCGCAGGAGGACTCCAGAGCTGTTGGCGGAGATCCGGCAGCAAATCCGCGCAATGCATGCACGCAGTAAGTTACATTACATAAGATTAATAGCATAAATTGTGCAAATTTACACTAAGTGGTAGGCTAATTGCAACACTGAGTGAACAATTTTTTACAATAGGACAGTGTGTGTGGTTAGGGCAAACAGTACTGACTGTAGCAAAATGTCACCAAACAAGTGCATGTTTTCCTGAAAAAAAAACCAGGCAGGAAACTGTACCAAAAAACTTGATCAGTGCTGTCTATATAATAAGGTGGCTTGAATAGTGATCTGGTGATGTTGCCTAGACTAATCAATATGTCTCAATGGAATAGATTAAGGAATGAGCGTCCAAATAATTGTTTGGACTCATTTAGTTTGCTGTGGGCAACATGAAGAGGATTTTTTTTTTTTGTTTAAAAAAACCCACTGTGTCTTTTACATGGAACAGAACAGTGAAATTTACAATTGTTTAGTATGTAATTTAACATGCAAATTAAATTTTAACACAAATATCATTATAGGACGACCACAACGGCAAGCAACACATGAGGCACCATCTCAGCCCCCTTCCCCTTCTCACTCCCCCTCCACTTCCCAGTCCCCCTCCCCTTCTCACTCCCCCTCCCATTCCCAATCCCCCTCAGCTTCCCAGTCCCCCTCAGCTTCCCAGTCCCCCTCAGCTTCCCAGTCCCCCTCAGCTTCCCAGTCCCCCTCAGCTTCCCAATCCCCCTCAGCTTCCCAGTCACCCTCAGCTTCCCAGGCCCACTCCACTTTCCACTCCCCTTCTCACCCCACCTCTCCTTCTCTTTCTGTGACCCCTTCTCCTCCTTCCCATACCCCTTCTCCTTCAACTTCCAAATCACCTTCTCAGCCCCCCTCACCCTCTATTGGCCTAACATTCTCTCCGCCCCCCTCGCCCTCTCAATCAGACCCACCCTCTGAAATAACATCCCCAATCCCTCCTCCTTCCCCCATCCAGCCTCCTTCCCCCATCCCTCCTTCTTCCCCAATCCCTCCTCCTTCCCCAATCCCTCCTCCTTCCCCCATCCAGCCGCCTTCCCCCATCCAGCTGGCATCACCACCCAGCGAATGGGCAGAAGAAGCCCCAGATGGGCTAAGTGACAGTGTTGTGGAGGAAAGTAAGTGTTTTTATATTTTTACAATAATGGTTACCTACTTAGACTTACAATCTCAAAACATGCCCTGTTGTACTGTTGGGAATACGCTACCAAGGGAAAAAAAAGAGTTATTATTCATGGTGTACATGTTGCATTGAATTTTTAAAGAGTGTCATTATATGTAGTGTTATGTGTGCAATGTTTTGTGTGTCCACTCTAGGTCGACACTCATTAGTTCAACAGGGTTGCCAGGACAACATGGTTTATCTGTGCTCAGTTTTGATGGTAACATTTCTACTTAAGTGGAGTTCTCTTTAACATGGGACATTGCCCATAGCAACCAATAAGATTATAGTTTAAATTTGTAAGTCCACTTTTACAAGATAATAATTTTATTTTTATTGGTTGCTATGGGCAACGTCCCTTCTTAAATAGAACTCCAGTAGTAATAAATGTACCCCATGGTGTGGTCCACTTTCTTGTAATAAACAAAAAAAGATTGCTGAGCAGGCTTGTGTGTTGCTCTGCTACTGATTTATCTTGAAAACAGCCATGATGTCGTCACTTAGGAATTAAAGCAGGCCTCTCCAAACTGCGGACATACAGCTGCTGAGAAACTACACATTCCAGCATGCCCTGACACCGTTTTGCATTCTCTGTCCCCAAAACTGTGTCAAGGCATGCTGGTCTATGTAGTTTCACAACAGCTGGAGGGCATCAGTTTGGCCAGGCCTGCATTAAAGTGTGCTTTGTGCCCTGCTTGTATAATAGGTAATGTGAGTAAGTTATTAATGTTTTCTTTGACTCTTCTTTTCAGATTCTGCAGTTGGAGATCCCAGCACTTTGCCTGAACTTTTAGGGCGGCTGAAAGCCCATTTAAGGGAAGTGTTAGCAGATATCGAGGCAATAGAAAAAAAATCTGTGATATTTTTATTTTAATTTTGTTAAAAGTTTCTTAAAAAAACAAAAAAACAAAAAAAAAAAATTGTTGAAGTTAAGTGGGTGTTGTGCTTATTTATGCTATAAAGGAACAGCACATTGCCTTGCAGAAATTGGTGACCTTAAACAGTTCACACATCTTACTTAAGCTTAAAAATAAAAATATAAAACACAAAATTCTACACACACAAAACTCGTTAGGAGGTTATGGTTTTTAAATACATGAAAAGACATTTATTCACACACTACACATATACACAATACTTCAAACATTTGCATTATAACAATAAAAATTACAATATCTATATTTTACAATTTTAAACAACAATGTTTCTGGCCAATTAGAGCTACAAAGTGTTCTTCTGGTTTACTTTGGAGACTTAATTGGTCAGGACCATTGACATTAATTACACTAATTGGGTTCGTAATTGAGGAGGGCTTGTGGACTTTTAACATAAAGGTGTAATTCCACTGAATAGGGGAAAAAAAAGCATTGTGGTGCGTTTGTCCACAAAAGTGTGCACTTTTAACATGGATGGGTAAATATACTAAAACTTAGTAATTTTACGATGAAGTATGTGTTAATGCAATAGTTTCGCAATGCTGCGATGGTTTCGCATTGCTGCGATGTCATTTGGCGTACGCCCACTTTGTGTAATACTGCGTACGAATGTGCAAAAATACGTTGGGGGCGGATGTTCGCAAATTTACTACACTAACGCAACTTTGCGAATATGTTGTGCGAACGAAAAACTTAGCGACCAACTCGGAATGAGGGCCATGGTTTTGCCCAACTGCTAAAAAATTTCCTGCTGCGTTCAACTTGGAATTACCCCCATAGTTGCACAAATTCATTTTGCCTCTAACCATGTCACAGACTCACCACCAGGGGCACTGTTGCATGAAGTTTTGCTGAAGATAAACTTGGGAAACAGAAGATGGAAGCCTAAAACGAAATAAAAAATAAAAACTAACGTAAACAAACTTTAAGATCAAATGGTGACAATAAATATAGCCAAAACTATAGACTATGTTTTCACTTGTAAATTGCAATGGCTAAACAGTATGTCTTGGATAAAAAAACAACAACAACAACATCTTTATTACGCCCATAATGTGAAAATAAAAATGTATCATAACACATTTATTTATTATTTATCACCAGTGTCAAAGTCAGAAAAATATCTCTATGCACACTACCATATTTGCACCTCACACAGGTCCGTGCTGCGCATGCGTACGCTCTCCCGTACGTGCGCATACTCACAGTCGCGGGCACCCGCAGGCGCATGGTATGCGTATTTACGGTAGAGTTTATGTGGTTGTAGCGTGCGACTCAATCGTAACATATTTTCAGTAATAATGTATTTTGTAGATCATGGTCCCTTTGATAGATTCTGAAAGTTTGGTTAATATAGAATGTTTATGAACAGAGGAATCCCTCTTTGTTTGATACGAAGGGTCAGACAGGAGTAATACAGTGGTGTTTAGTATCCATCGGAAGAATATTTAATTAGAAATATTCCGGTGTTGGTTTGAAGCAGATCAATCGCTCGTGCGAATAGTTATGGACATAAGAAGTTTATGAACATTTACTTTATTTGCACTTTATTACCCATGCGGCGGGAAACCCAGTTTCCCTCCCACCTGAGCAGTTGGAAATAGTCACAGCCCACCTGTATGAATCAACCTATGACCTTTTGTTATAATGCGAAGCCGAATTCCTATGTCCAATGAACAATGAGATTGTAGGGACCATTGAATTGTATTGTGTGTGGGGCATAAATAGGCAGGCCAACCGTATCCAGTTCACTCTCTTCAACGGTTCTCATTGCTGATAATCGGGAGCTGGATATCGAGGCGCATGCGATCGTTTCCCCTTGTGCGTAAGTGTTTCTCCGCAATCATATTGTCTTGATGTTATTGTGAGCCATCTCTCTCTCTCTCCTTTCTCTTTCTCTCGTATTTTCCCTTAATAGTATTGTATTGTATTTTCTGTATAGTTATCTGGTTAGTTGGTTTATGTTATATTGTAGTGTATGCTTTGTACTGTGATTCTTTTGCAAGTATAATAGTCATAATACATATAATAGGTTTCGGACCCTAAGCCCAGGTATCTGTGTATTCTTTATAGTGTTAAGTATTCTCTGAGCGTCGGTGACGCTCAAGCAGCTTTGTAGTTAATCAGGTTACACCAGGTTGCACTTACACTCTATCACCACACTAAGGTTTACTGTGTATTTCATAGTTAAAGGTATAGATATAAAGGTTTAACGTTGTGAGCGTCTGCATCGCTGGTGATCTCCTCGTGGTCCCGAGCGTCCGCTACGCTATAGCGAATCATTACGTTAGTCGGCAGCCAATAGCGTGCCTGCCTGTGATCACTGGGCCGTAAGCGAACGTGACGCTTGAGCGTCTCGACTACGACTGAGCGATCGCTACGCAACTTGCGTACCCTTACGGTACTTCTTACGTAGATAGCGTACAGTGTTCTTAGACCTCTTAAAGTGATTTATATACGATAAATATTCAGCTTTATCAATTGGCGGCTCGCCCGTCCTTCACATATCCGCACTAGGTAGATCAGCAGACATTATCCCTCAGCAAAGGGCGGGAGGTTGTATCTCTCGTAGTGCTGACGGGATAAGCGTCTGCTTCGCTTAGGTAAAGAGTGCTGAAGGAACCCGGGAACCGGAGGTAAGAGCAAAACGCTAGTGTCTTTTAAAACTGTTTATTTTTCTGTCTTGCGTACACACGCACGCACATATATATCTGCATTTCTTTTTCATCTGTGTATTTTCGTATATCACTCTCCTGTCTGCTAGTTTTATAGTTGATAAAAGTGCTGAGAGAAATTTGCCGCTATTTTAATAGTTTGAGTAAAGGTAATATAGTTAAAGTGTAGACAAACACACAGTTTTTGCCTGGGAGATAAGGCGAAGTCAGTGTGGTGTGTGGTAGATGATCAAGGATCATCTACATTGATAAAAGTATAAATTGTGTTACGGTGGATCTTTGCTTTGCGTACACGTGTCTCTAACAAAGACTTGCGTACGCAATCCAAAGGCCGACGCACGCAGCGTGTATTACGCAACGGAGCGTCTGGGTACGCCCACGTAACTCAAACAACAGGCGATAAATAGCGCAACGCGATAAATAACGCAAGGCGATAAGTAGCGCAACGCGGTAAATAACGCAAAGCGATAAATAGCACAAATTGATTTCAGCTTTCCAAAACTTAGTTTAAATACCTTACTTTACTGTAATACCTCTGGGGAGAGCTATCAGACTACGGGAAATGATTTTTCTGATCAGAAAACTATAAGAATGATATTGGGTTGAAAACGGTATGAGTGTATTGAATCCCGCTTTGTGGACTTTGTGATCTGTGTGATAATCCCGCTTTGTGAACTTTGTGATCTGTGTGGAACATGATGAGCACGGCCTGAAGTGAAAACGTGCAACAGAGTGTGATAAAGTTTTCGTTGTATTACGCTCTGGCTGTTTTGGAGCACAGTAGAGAGACTCCAATGATCCTACCATTTATGGGCAACAAGTGTCTATAAGTGATACGATTGGACCGCACGGTTGTATGTGTGACCAATAACGCAACGTGATATGAGGTCGTATATCCATGCGTAAATCTTGCCCTCATACGTGTTGTAGGGAGCACATGCAAGCGTGATTTGTGTAAAGAAAAAGGAAGGGAATTTTCTCAGGAAAATCTCTAGAGATAGGGCCTGCAACGGCTACACGTGTCTGCTAGAAGGCGGAACGGAGATACCCGGAGCAGAAGAAGTTCAGTGGAAGAGCTTTAAGGATTTCCAACGAAGTTCTGTGTTTGGTGCATTTTAGGAAATTTTCTGTGTTAAAAAGGTCCACAATGGCAGCCAAGTGCACAACACAGAGACGGTCGGAGGTCAGGATTCAGACTCCAGAGGCTTGCAGACCCCGAGGGTCTGCTCGGTTAGTAATGTGGGGGAAATATGGTCCCCACACTGAGACCTTTTGTGATGAATGGACACGAATGACTGCGGGGGATAAGGTACCATTTCCCGGGATAGGTAGTTTTAACTCAGAGGTGTTGCATAATTTAAGGCGAAGGATATGTCTCATTAAATCAGCAAAGAGACGAATCAAGCATTATGATTGTTTACAGTTATGGCAACAGGAAGGTGAAATGCAAAGAAATGTAACTTACATACCTAACTTTCATCTTGAGAGGAGAGACATGGCAATGGAGGGGATTGTGGTTGCGGAGAAAAGCACAAGGGTGAAC
Source organism: Pseudophryne corroboree (assembly GCF_028390025.1). Classification (NCBI taxonomy): domain Eukaryota; kingdom Metazoa; phylum Chordata; class Amphibia; order Anura; family Myobatrachidae; genus Pseudophryne; species Pseudophryne corroboree. The sequence goes on from NC_086450.1 coordinate 53,810,729, forward strand.
AATAAAAACGCTCTTAGCAACTGTAGTATAGATAATAAGAATAAGTGTAATAAATGTAACAAAGATAATTGTAATACTGTTGAATGTACAACTATTAACCCATGCAAGTCGCACCCCATGTTAAACTTTCCTCAGGAACACCAACAAGAAAATGAACCCAGAACGATGTCGGCACCTCTTCCAGAAGCCATCACACAAGACATCCAGGTGGACGCGACCCAATCGGTAAAGACTGTAATCAAACCCCCTAATGGAGGGTCAGGTGAGGTCGTGTCCACAGGTACGTATGGTATTATACATTACGCACAAACAAATGTACCTCATATTGTAGAATCAATTCAGAATGACGTTACTGGACTTAATCCTGTCAGGGTAATCGCAGTACCAAATGGGGAAACTGACTCTTCAGGAATCACTCCTGTCAGGAACATCGCCATGTACTGCCCCTTTTCCCGAACAGAATTAAGAACAATTCTGTCTGAATTTCCTGATCCCAGGAAAGACTTAGTTGCTTGTCAAAGATACATTAGAGTGCTAGGACACACTGCAGAGCCAAATAACAAAGATTGGAGGACAGTCTTGAGGGCATGTTTACCCCCCGATGTTGATTCATTGAAATTTATCGCTGATTGTAAGCTAGATGAGGAAGTGCCACTAACAAACGAGTATAACCAAGATAATGTAAAGAGAATCAATCTACAGTTGAAAGAATATTTTCCTACAGTAGTAAAGTGGAATAAAATCTGTACAATAAAACAAAAAGAAGGTGAATCCGCAGAAGAGTATTTTCACCGGGCTCTGCAGGATATGGCTAGGTACACTGGTATAGATGACATTGAAACTAATGTACACCACAGAGAGGTAGCTGTGTCCGTATTAATGAACAACTTAAAAGACACACTAAAAATCAGGGTACAAACCTCCATACCTCACTGGAGAGGCATCTCGGTGGCTGCATTAAGAGAGTCCGCTATCGAGCATGACCGAAATATCCAAAGAACCAGGGAAGCGCAGGGAGAGCGGTTGATGACACTGAACATCCAAGCACTAGAGGATGCATCAAGTCGACCGGAACCCCAGGCCCCTAGCATATGGAGAAAGCCAAGGATTTGTTACCATTGTAGAAGAGAAGGGCATTATGCCAGCACCTGTAATAACCCACATAAAGTCAGACCCCCTAGACCAAGAAATGAGCAAAATTATAACACACACCATTATAATTAGGGATCACATAGGCAGGAAAGGTGATCATTAGGACTGATGGTAAGCCTGAGGTAACGGTTAATAAATGTCATTCACTGAAGACACAGGAATGACCAGGTGAAACGTTGTAAATATATTTGTGAAGAAAAATGTTTTTCTCTCTCTCTCTATCCCCATCTCTGACGATTATTGGTAAGAATTTACACATTGCATATCCACTTGGTCCTTGCAGAAGTCTACCAAACCCCAGCATGACCTATCCGCCACAATGTATTTCTGGCCAGATACAAACAGTGGAGTAATGCAGGTGCTGGTGGGGAGGGACTGTTCAAGGAGACCATTAGACACGTAGATATGACAGCCTGATAATAATAACAATGTTTTCTTAAGGTTGAAAAATGTTTGATAAAAATGCCTTGTTTCTCGGTTCCTATTGTTGATTGTTGTTGAGTTATGTAATATATATATGCACATGAAGTGTTCTCTCTCTCTTTTGTTTTTTTTGACTCTCTCTCTCTTCTCACTCATGTTTTCATGGTTTAAAGATGGTATGTCACCCCTCAGTTGGACCAATGGTAATGCCAGATTTTTGCTCCTTACAGAAAGATCGCTGATTAGGAAGGAATATTGCATCACCAGAATGTTCAGTTGGAAGACTGAAGAGACAGCACCTTTTGAGAGGACAGCAGAACAAGAAGAACAACAAGACGAGAGAACTTATTATCGTAACAAGTTCTCTCCCCCACAAACTGTTTTCTTATACCCCCATTACAAATTTCTTCTTTTCTCCTCCTGTAAGATGGACTTGCCCCAAGAGACTGTGATATGGATTTTTCCTGTCGACCATGATGTTGACCAGAGCAGTCTGTTTCGGTGAAAGTACCAGTGAGGTCGAGAAAGGATCCAGAAAGGTTCTAATGACTGAGACGGAGGTGTAAATTTCCAATAGCAACCCAATCACCAGGCAAAGGCGAGTACCGGGCACGATCTAACAACCTTGTTATTTGCAAACGTTTTGAAGGATTGTTAGTTTAAGAAGAAGACCGTATCTGTAGGCTCTGTAACAATGTCATCAAGGATGGGTGCATTAAGAAATGCCAATCCAGGTTTAATATCCATATGAACCGGCATCCATTGAGTGACTATCACTCCTTAGTGGGTAATGTGTTAAATAAAACAGATTGTTGGGTATGCTCTCAAGTACCTCAAGGTCATAGCAAATCAGGGCTAGTACCATTTCCTTTAACGATAGGGGAGGTACTTGAGCTAAAGGGTGGGAGACCGGTGGACAGGAGGTTTAATATCTCCAGCCCTCCTAGTTTGAAGCTCCACCAATACCATGTGGATAGGTCCCTATTATGTTTCAACATCTCCAATCCCAGAAAGCCGGGAAATTGGGAAGTGTCATGGAGTAACCACACCATGACCTTTTCGCATAGAGCAGATAGAATGCCTACAGATACAGAGCTTGTACGCCACATAGCCAGTAGAGGAAAATCTTTCCGGTAAAGGTACACCTTAGGAAATAGGATTACGAGAGTTGGAGAAGTATCACCAGGATACTGTGCACATATCGTACAACCTGATACGTGTATTAAGCAGATGGAAGAATTAGGGTTAGGAGATTTCACCTGGAAGGTGTGTAATATGGTTATGTCCTTCTCCGTCCCATATGTTCTCCCCGATGATGCATATTTCATATGCGGGAGAAAGGCGTACAAGTGGCTTGCCCCAAACTCTGAAGGATTGTGTTATATTGGAAAAGTATTGCCTGAAGTGATGACTGTAACACATGACAAAATGAAAGACATACATCGTGGTGCCCAAGCTCCTTATACTCACACCCACTACGAGCACGTTGTTAAAAGACACCTGATAGAGAAGACAGAGCATCCGGCCTCTGATCTGATAAGTGAATCCACCGGGATTCAATTCTTAATCGCGTTAGATTTCACCCGCACCGCTAGAGGAGTGCTAAATTATAAATACATATCGGCGCTCGCAAATTTGTTAGATAATATCACTGAAATGTATGATGACACGTTTAGATATACGGGAAGGGAACTTCAAGCTTATAAAACAGAACTGGTGCAGCATAGAATGGTTCTTAATTACCTCACAGCAGTGACAGGCGGATATTGTGTTACATTGGCAACACAGTACGGCGTGAAATGTTGCACGTATATCACGAATAGCACAGAGGATCCGGTCGAGGTCATAGACCAAAAGATGGACGATATTCTCCAATTGAAGTGGGAATTTCGCCGAAAACACAATCTCACTCTTGCTGCTGTAGGTAATGAGCTGACTGGTTGGGTATCATGGTTGAACCCGCGAAATTGGTTCTCCGGTTTGGGAGACTGGGCTCAAGGAGTCATAATGGATGTTGGGAAGTTTCTCCTATGTATCTTAGGTGTTGTCATATCCATTGGCTTGATATTTAGATGCGGTCAGGCTTTAATGAAGTGCAAACATCGTACCAGGGTAATGAGTTTAAGGAGTGAGGAAACTGTAATTAACCTGGATTTGATTTATGACCCAATGATAGAAACAATGATGTGATGAAAATGCGATTTCTACGGTCCGTTTCTTTCACCTGTTTTTCTGGTTTTTCTCCAAGATAAAAAGATCCACTTGGACGAGGAAGTTGACGAGACGCTATACAGACAACGGATAGACCAAAGAAGAAGTTTTGACCACTTGAGATATGGACATTTGATGAACTTTGCCATGGATCCCCAGTTTCCCTAGAATTCTTAAACTTACGCTAGCCCAACATTTTTTGTAAATCTAATGGCATTGACAAAGCTTTTTGCTCACACCTAATGGGCAACACAGCGCAAAGAAGACGACTTTCAACTGATACCGAACAAAACTTCAACCGACAAATGTACATTAACCTGACATAGAATACCACCGCATTTACCGTAATTATGTCTTTTCTTCATTTCTACAACCCCCAGGTAATGACACACATAGTATAGGGAATACAGGCACAGATATCAGCAATCACATATCCCCCCCATTCATGTATCATCAACTAAAATGTGCTCCCCATTTTGTTCAAAACCCGAAAAGAGCTCGGTAAAGTTTGACAGCCCATCCACAGACCCGTACCACGGGATAAGAAGGAATTCAAATGTATACTTCGCAATACCTCGAAGCTTGATTTACAACACGTACGGCACGATGATACATGACCCCCCAAACAAGGATTCATACACACATGCTTCTGCTATCTCACTAGGTCATACCCTCTTCACACCTACTCCTCTCTCCTCCCTTACCCAACCATGGAAATGAATTAACCCCTAACATATATTTTTCTCCTTTTGAAATGTTTTCAGGAAGTGGCAGTTATTATTGACTGCCAAAGGGTGGACTGTCAAAGTCAGAAAAATATCTCTATGCACACTACCATATTTGCACCTCACACAGGTCCGTGCTGCGCATGCGTACGCTCTCCCGTACGTGCGCATACTCACAGTCGCGGGCACCCGCAGGCGCATGGTATGCGTATTTACGGTAGAGTTTATGTGGTTGTAGCGTGCGACTCAATCGTAACATATTTTCAGTAATAATGTATTTTGTAGATCATGGTCCCTTTGATAGATTCTGAAAGTTTGGTTAATATAGAATGTTTATGAACAGAGGAATCCCTCTTTGTTTGATACGAAGGGTCAGACAGGAGTAATACAGTGGTGTTTAGTATCCATCGGAAGAATATTTAATTAGAAATATTCCGGTGTTGGTTTGAAGCAGATCAATCGCTCGTGCGAATAGCTATGGACATAAGAAGTTTATGAACATTTACTTTATTTGCACTTTATTACCCATGCGGCGGGAAACCCAGTTTCCCTCCCACCTGAGCAGTTGGAAATAGTCACAGCCCACCTGTATGAATCAACCTATGACCTTTTGTTATAATGCGAAGCCGAATTCCTATGTCCAATGAACAATGAGATTGTAGGGACCATTGAATTGTATTGTGTGTGGGGCATAAATAGGCAGGCCAACCGTATCCAGTTCACTCTCTTCAACGGTTCTCATTGCTGATAATCGGGAGCTGGATATCGAGGCGCATGCGATCGTTTCCCCTTGTGCGTAAGTGTTTCTCCGCAATCATATTGTCTTGATGTTATTGTGAGCCATCTCTCTCTCTCTCCTTTCTCTTTCTCTCGTATTTTCCCTTAATAGTATTGTATTGTATTTTCTGTATAGTTATCTGGTTAGTTGGTTTATGTTATATTGTAGTGTATGCTTTGTACTGTGATTCTTTTGCAAGTATAATAGTCATAATACATATAATAGGTTTCGGACCCTAAGCCCAGGTATCTGTGTATTCTTTATAGTGTTAAGTATTCTCTGAGCGTCGGTGACGCTCAAGCAGCTTTGTAGTTAATCAGGTTACACCAGGTTGCACTTACACTCTATCACCACACTAAGGTTTACTGTGTATTTCATAGTTAAAGGTATAGATATAAAGGTTTAACGTTGTGAGCGTCTGCATCGCTGGTGATCTCCTCGTGGTCCCGAGCGTCCGCTACGCTATAGCGAATCATTACGTTAGTCGGCAGCCAATAGCGTGCCTGCCTGTGATCACTGGGCCGTAAGCGAACGTGACGCTTGAGCGTCTCGACTACGACTGAGCGATCGCTACGCAACTTGCGTACCCTTACGGTACTTCTTACGTAGATAGCGTACAGTGTTCTTAGACCTCTTAAAGTGATTTATATACGATAAATATTCAGCTTTATCAATAGCTATATAGAATATAGATTGTAAGCTCCATTGGGGTAGGGACTGATGTGAATGGCCATTCAAATCAGTCCCTGCTCCAGTGGTGCTAACAATCTATGGGGCAGATGTATTAACCTGGAGAAGGCATAAGGAAGTGATAAACCAGTGATATGTGCAAGGTGACAAAGGCACCAGCCAATCAGCTCCAATATGTAAATTAACAGTTAGGATCTGATTGGCTGGTGCCTTTATCACCTTGCACATATCACTGGTTTATCACTTCCTTATGCCTTCTCCAGGTTAATACATCTGCCCCATTATTCCCTACCACATATACACACACACATTCACACTAGGGTTAATGGGGGTCATTCTGAGTTGATCGCTCACTAGCTACTTTTTGCAGTGCTGTGATCAGATAGTCGCCACCTATAGGGGAGTGTATTTTCACTTTGCAAGTGTGCGAACGCTTGTGCAGCCGAGCGGTACAAAAAAATTTTGTGCAGTTTCTGAGTTGCCCAGAACTTACTCAGCCGCTGCGATCACTTCAGCCTGTTCGTGTCCAGAATTGACGTCAGACACCCGCCCTGCAAACGCTTGGACACGCCTGCGTTTTTCCAAATACTCCCAGAAAACGATCAGTTGCCATCCACAAACGCCTTCTTTCTGTCAATCTCCTTGTGATCGGCTGTGCGAATGGATTCTTAATTAAAACCATCGCTCGGCGACGATGCGCTTTGTACCCGTGTGACGCGTCTGTGCATTGCGGTGCATATGCATGCGCAGTTTTGACCTGATTGCACCGCAGCAAAAAAACCTAGCGTGCGATCAGGTCAGAATGACCCCCAATGTTTTGTAGGGAGCCAGTTAACCTACCAGTATATTTCTTGGATTGTGGGAGGAAACCAGAGTACTTGGAGGAAACCCACGCAAGCACGGGGAGAATATACAAACTCCACACAGTAAGGGCCATGGTGGGAATCGAACCCATGACCTCAGTGCTGTGAGGCAGTAAGGCTAACCATTATGTGGCACTATCCTGTGGTGTTCCCACTACAGTACAGGCCCATGCCTAGCAACGCAGCACTGCATAGGTTAACTATCCCCTAACTTTTAGTGATGTCAGCAGGAGCTGACATGGGGGGCACTAGGACCCAGGGGAGTCAAGTCTAGAACCAGAGGAGCCCAACTGTCACAGCCAGAGAGCTGGGAGAAAAGTACCCTGCGATTGGCTGACCCCATGACCTTTACAGAGCGGGAAGCTGAGGAGGCAGGGTTACTGCTCTGAGGAGAGTGTGTGAGGCTACAGTGTGGAGAGTTGTCGTCCAGAGAGCCCTAAAAGGGGTGACCAGCGGCGAAAGGAGAGCGGTCGCAAGTGGAGCCGTCTGCGCCCGACAACTGAGTGAGACGCTAGGGAAGGAAGCGTCACAGCTGCTGAGAGAGAAGTGCTGACAGGAATCATATCAGCGTGCGAGCCGCAAGTGAAGCAGCATGGAGTCTCTGTCATCACAGCTGGGAAGCGCTGAAGAGGCTGCCTGACAGTGAGAGGATGGAGTGCAGCTGTGGGGAACAGTGAATAACCTTGCCCCTTCACATTGTGTCCGTGACAGTGCCTCAGCACAGCCAGCCATACCTCAGTGACAGTGCCTCAGCACAGCCAGCCATACCTTAGTGACAGTGCCTCAGCACAGACAGCCATACCCCAGTGACAGCCAGAACCCCTTTTTGTGTCATTCTCCAGTCAGCCCTGTTTAAGTCTGTCAGCACAGCCTAAGACCCCTGTCACCCATCACCTGAGGCTGCCAGGGTCAGACAGACAGTTAGAGGTGTTGTCAGTCAGTGAGGCCATTTCAGCAGCAGCTCAACTTGACAGCCAGCCAACCCTTGCCAACTCAGCCAGGTGCTTCCCTCATGCAGCAATATTCCCATTTGTTACTACAGACAGAGAGGGGAAGAGCCCTGAGATATATGACACCTGTCAGCCAACCAGTACCGCAGCAGCACAGCCGTGTCCGACAGGCAGAGCCCAGGGGGAGAATTTGATGCTTTTAATCTACGCAAGGTCACCCGGGGACAGCGACAGTGTTGTGTTCAAGGAATGAGAAAAAAAAGGTTACTGCCTATTAGGAGTTACCTTAAAGAAGGTGATATTAGTTAGCACTAGTACCGACAGAACCAGCCCGTGCGAACAGTATTGATCCCCCCCTTACCCTAAATAGTGAGTGGCTATCTGACAGAATTGCATCCAGTTATTTTAGTCCGTATTTACCTCAGGATTTATACTGAAAGCCTTCCTATAAGATATCTGAGATAATATACAAAACTCAGTTACTAGTCACTGTCGGATTGTACTCCTACACCCTCTAGTGGACACTGAGATACTGTAAGGAACACTACGGTTAATAGTAATTCTACAGCCACCGTGTGGACACTTGGGACACTAATTTGGACACCGTTCCGGGTTACTTGCTGCCAGTCAATTGGTAGACATTTAAGGTTATGGTTAATAGTGACGTAATAGTATACGATAAATAATTTGTGAGAAGTTCATTTGCGAGTATATTGAAGAAATACTTGCAATTGTGAGTTCTCCTAAAAGCCGTGAATTTGTTGTATGTAACTAAAATGTTTAATGCTTGACTATATTACCTGTGATACCATATGATCTCGAACTGCTGATCTGCATATTGATCTGTTCCTATATATAGTGACATTGCTTAATTTCAATTCTACCCTACTAAACCGTTTAACACAATAGCAGTGACACCTTATTGGTGATAATAAAATACCAGTCACTGTCCAAAAGTGTGGTGACTTGTTTGTCTGGGGTCTGTTTGGGGGCCTCATCCTTCTGCTGGGTATCCAGAGGTGACAAGAAAGCAAAGTCCAAGAAGACTGGGACCGACATCATCAGGGGAAATTAAGGTACGAAACACCGCCACTTCACCACCCGGTGGCCTGTGACAACTACACTGTCCGTGCTGCCCTAATATGATTATAACTCTGAACATATGTGCAGGGCCAGTTCTAGATCTTGTGGCGCTCAGGGCGAAAGTTTCCTTTGGCACCCCTCCGACAGGCCAAACAGGGCTAGTGTGCGCTGCAGACGCACGTCAGAAATAGGGCCGTGGCTTCATAGGGAAGGGCGTGGTCACAGTTTTGCCCCCTGTAGAATTGTGCCCCCAGTAGCTATTGTTCCCCCAGTGGCTGTTGTGCCCCCAGTAGTTGTGCCTCCAGTAGTTTTGTCTCTAGTACTGCGCCCTTGGTAGTTGTGCCCCCAGTAGTTGTGCCCACATTAGTTTTGCCCCATTACTGTGCCCACCAGTAGCTGTGCTCCTAGTAGCGCCACTTACAAAAAATAAATAAAAAATACTCACCAGCCAGCTCCTGCTTCCCGACCCGCTGCTGCCCTCCGTCTGCTCCCTCAATCCCGTGTGGTGCGCGATGACGTCAGACGCACTGCACGGCAGGCATCAGTAGCGGGTAATGGTCCTCCACGCGAATGGAAACTAGACGTTATCTCACTGCGCGCCTAGTTTCCCTTTGCGGAGAGGACCTTTTCCTAACCTCCGGGACAGCGGCGCCCCGGGCAAAAATCCTGCTTGCCCGTGGCAAGAGCCGCTACTTCATGTGTGGAATCTTGGCATTGCGGAATCCTCATTCTGTCATCTGAGGAACATACCTAGAATCACGCACTTAGGCCCTCATTCCGAGTTGATCGCTCGCTAGCTGCTTTTAGCAGCAGTGCAAACACTAAGCCGCCGCCCTCTGGGAGTGTATTTTAGCTTAGCAGAAGTGCGACCGAAAGGTTCGCTGAACTGCTTCAAAATATTTTCATGCAGTTTCTGAGTAGCTGCAGACCTACTCCTACCTTGCGATCATTTCAGACTATTTAGTTCCTGCTTTGACGTCACAAACACGCCCTGCGTTCAGCCAGCCACTCCCCCGTTTCCCCAGGCACGCCTGCGTTTTTTAGAATACTCCCGGAAAACGGTCAGTTACCTCCCAGAAACGCCCCATTCCTGTCAATCACTCACTGAAAAGCGTCGCTAGACCTTGTGTGAAACTGCATAGTTTTTTGTGAAAGTACATCGCGCGTGCGCACTGCGGCCCATACGCATGCGCAGAAATGCCGATTTTTAGCCTAATCGCTGCGCTGCGAACAACGGCAGCTAGCGATCAACTCGGAATGACCCCCTTAATTCCCTCAGAAGAGCTATCTAAAGTCATACATACATTTGTATCATCACACCTAGACTACTGCAATGCCCCTACCTGGGTCTCCCAGCAAAATAATTGCACTGCTTACAGCTGGTACAGAACTGCAGTGTTTGATTACTATATATGACGCACACACAGATTGTGTGATGTTGTCGGTGAAGGTGGTACCACAGTAATATATTTTATTTCCTACTCATACATGTATTGTGCGACACAGTTATTGAAGGTCAACCAAAGTATTTGATCACTAATTCACATATTGTTCGATACTGTTTCGTGAAATTAAACTGCAGTGTTTGATTACTATTTCTGACTCATACTTGTATTGTGCGACACTGAAGGTGCTACATTTTATGTACAAATTGTGGTGTGTGCTGTACCCCACTTCATTCGTGTTTGTGGATAGATATGGAGGATGAACAATTGAGAGGACAGCAGGAAGCACATACTAGTGGGGGTGTGGTATTGAAAGTCGACAGTAACTAGGTCGACAATGTCTAGGTCGACCACTATTGGTCAACGGTAACTAGGTCGACAGGGTGTCTAGGTCGACAGGGTCTTTAGGTCAACATGTTCTAGGTCGACAGGTCAAAAGGTCGACATGCGTTTTTAATGTTATTTTGGTGTCGTTTTCTTCGTAGAGTGACCGGGAACCTCAATTAGTGCACCGCGTCCCCTCGCATGGCTCGCTTTGCTCGCCATGCTTCGGGCATGGTGCCTTCACTCCGCTCCCTTTTCGCTCGGCACAGATTACTGTTCCAATCGTAGTCCACGTGGATCGTTAAGTATGAAAAGGTTCAAAAAAAGCAAAAAATTGTGAAAAACTCATGTCGACCTTTTGACCTGTCGACCTAGAACATGTCGACCTAAAGACCCTGTCGACATAGACACCCTGTCGACCTAGTTACTGTCGACCAATAGTGGTCGACCTAGACATTGTCGACCTAGTTACTGTCGACTTTCAATCTGGATCCCACTAGTGGTGCAGGTGCTCCCACCAGTCATGACGATACAAGTCCGTCAGCATTATCTACTAAGGCAGATGCCATAGAGGGCTTAAGTCAGGGCATGTAAAATCATTTCATTTTGTAGTTGTAAAGAAAAAAAAATCAAAAGGTAATTTAGCTGCAAGGCAGCAAGACAAACTACATTCAGAATCAGAACCATCGGACATTCTTGAGGAACATTTAGGGGTGTCCAAGTCAGCTATGTGTGAGTCTGACATTTCTCACACTGTCCTCATAGAGAAGCCTCTTTCACCCCCTTCCACCATTTCTGAACCATCTGCACTGTGGGGAGTAGTAGTAGTAGTAGTAGTAAAGGTGGTGATGATGAGGACATAATAGAAATTGAAGATTTGTGTGTGGAAGTGGATCAGGATGAGGGGGATATGTGTGTACTACTACTACTACTACTACTATCTGACACTGAGGATGTTGATGATGTTGTTTGTGTAAGTCAACCACTGATGGCTGCAGTGGTTGACTGTGATAAAAAGAAAGCCATTGTGATGTCTGAGCATAAGACCAAAAAAGCCACCTCTTGGTGTGGGATTATTTTTACCCCAATCCTGAACAATGTTTGTGAAAGCATCTGCTCCATTTGTGAGGCCAAATATAGTAGAGGTAGGAACGTTAGCCATCTAGGCACCTCCTCCATGTTACGTCATTTGCGGCAAAGACATGACATTTATTGTACAAGATTTTACTGTAATTAACACCTCATCCAGGGGCAGAACTCTGGGAGGCAGTGGAGTCGGCTGCCGCCGGCCTCCTGACCTCAAGGGGGCAGATCTCCTCCATTGTCTCCAGCTGCCTGACCCTGAAGATCGTTCGCTGCGAGGAGCTTTTGTGTCAGTGACACAGAAGCTGCCTCCTAGTATATACAGAGAGCTGGCTGTGGCTACAGCTAGGGGGAGCTCCAGAACGCAGCTCCTGCCAGGCCCTTCCAGATGAGCTGGCTGAGTGAAGCTCTCTGTTCTTCCGTTGGGCTGATAGCAGCAGGTAGGTACTGGCAGCACTTGCCTCTAGCTGCACTGTGGGGGGGGGGGGGATGTAGTTGGAAAGGGGAGGGGTGCTGGGGGGGTCTTTAATAAATGTTGGCAGCACTGTGTTTTATGTGTACATGTTTAAGTGAGGTGTGTGTGTGTAAGTGAAGGAAGCATGTGTTTGTTTTTGTTTGTGTGTGTTTTAAGTGAAAGGCGTGTGTGCGTGTAAGGGAGACGTGTGTGTGTGTGTATGTGTGAGAGAGGCATATGTGTGTTTAAGTGAAAGAGGCATTTGTGTGTGTGTGTGTGTGTGTATGTGTGTGTGTGTGTAAGTGAAAGAGGCATGTTTGTGTGTTTAAGTGAAGGAAGCGTGTGTGTGTGGGAGTTTAAATGAAGGAGGTGTGTGTGTGAGTTTAAGTGAAGGAAGCATGTATAAGTGAGAGGCGTGTGTGTAAGTGAGGAGTCTGTGTTTAAGCGAAGGAGGCATGTGTGTGTTTAAGCTAAGGAGGTGTGTGTAAGTAAGAGGCGTGAGTGTGAGAGGCGTGCGTGTGTTTAAGTGAAAGTGGTGTTTGTGTGTGTGTTTAAGTGAAAGGCATTTGTGTGTTTTTTATATATATATACTGTATATCAGCACACCACTGCGCCAAAGCATCTCCTTGGAGACCCGCTGGCGGGTGAGGGAGCACTGTAGGTGTGCTATAAAGGTATGCTGGTGTCTATTTTATTGTGATGACTGACTTGGAGTGCCGTCCACTTTGTATGTGTATCTATATTACTATTGGAAAGGCACCTGAGCACGCTACTACTGTTCAACATGAGTGCCGGATAGCTACCGTATTTGCCGGCGTATAAGACGACTGGGCGTATAAGACGACCCCCCAACATTTCCACTCAAAATATAGAGTTTGTTATATACTCGCCATATAAGACTACCCCCTCTTCCGCACACCTTCCACACACCAAATAAAACGTAAAAGAACATCAGATTTGATTTGATTTCTCAGAAACACAGGCAGGCATTTTGCTATGCTATACTGTACTGTACAATGGTGCAGTACTGTGGTTGGCTGTTGGCTGTATACAAAGCCTGATTGGATTGGTCCCTGCCGTCTCTCTGTCACTAGCAGCTGTCTGGTCTGCCCTGTAGTACCAGTATTAAGCCCCCCTCACCTGCAGCTTCCCTGCAGTGCTGCCGCTGTCCCCCCTGCCTAAGCCGCTGTCCCCCCCCCCCTTCTTATGCATACCAAATCTCTTATACTGTAAGTGCTGCCAAAGTCCGCCTGTCACTGCTGAATGTCGGCTCCTGCTCAGTGACATGAGCCGGGTGCTGCACTGTAACAATACGTGCAGCACCTGGCTCCTGTCCCTGTGTAGGAGCCGGACTTCACACAGCTTCACCCGTACACTCACCGTACAGATAGAGGCACTTCACGGGGGAAGTGGGGGGGGCAGCCAACATCATCTTCTCAACCACCATTGCTGAAAACGGGGGTCCGCCCGCGAGGCCACGCCCCCTTATGCTAGGTCACGCCCCTGTTTCGCGACTTCCCACGCCGGGCGACTTCCCGCCCGGCGTATAAGACGACACCCGGCGTATAAGACGACCCCCCACTTGGAGGCATGTTTTTCAGGGGGAAAAAGTCGTCTTATACGCCAGCAAATACGGTACATATGAAGAGTGTGTGTGTATACAGTATGTAGGGGGGGGCACCAACATTTATTATGCCGCTGGGCGACTGGGGCAAACTTACGCCACTGACCTCATCATCAACATTCTCAGAGTATTTGCTTAAGGTAGGTAGTCCTTCTAAAAAATTGTTTTGTGGGGGCCCAAACAAACCAATCATTTCACCCACAAGTGATGGTCCCTGTCGCTGAAATGATTGGTTTGTTAACACATGTCCTGTTTAATATATACAACATAAGTGTGGGTGGAAGGACAAACATTTGTATAGTTTATTAAACTGCCACCCTGTCTGCCACTGCAGTGCCATTTTGTTTCCTAGATGTGCCATGTTGGAAGTTTAAGTGCCACATGTTTGTGCCGCCCGCCCACTGCTGTCGCTTAGCTTAGTCATCATCCAGCAACCTCAGTGCAACCATTTGGCCTAAATTGGATGAAAACAATATTGTGAGCTGTGAGGTGGTCAAAATTGACTGGAAATGAGTGGAAATTAATGTTATTGAGGTTAATAATACCATAGGAACAAAAACAGGCCTAAATTATGTGATTTTAGCTGTTTTTATGATTTAAAAAAAAAATACATATACAAAACAAATACAGATTTAAAACTCACAAAGGAGGTTTTGACAAAAAAAAATATAGATCCAAAACACGAAGGAGATACAAATCCAAAACTAGAACCCAAAACCCGATATTTGGGCTGGCGCACATACCTAATTCTTGTACATGTGCTACTTATTTGGTTTTCACTGCTGAATTAAACTGTGTTTTCATACAAAAAGACATCTGAAGTGAAGAATCGCTCTTTCTGGGATATATTCTTCCTAAATTGTGTCCACAGTTCACATTGCTATGCTCAAACAGAACACACTTTGTTATACTTCTTTTTTTATTCCATATACAGTACCTAGATTCATATGGTAGTCACATGACCCAAGATTCTTTAATAAGATAAGTTGCTGGATCTATCCATCTGTTCTTCGCAACATACACAATGTGTTATTTACAAAAAAAATCAAGAAACACTATTAGGCGCTCTGACTCCAATCCTCTATTTGTTATATATGATATACAGTGTTTGTGTGTATATATATATATATATATATGTATATCTATCAGAGATGAGGGGGTTCATTTCTCAGAGAACCGAACCATACCGGACTTCACGTCACAAGCCCGGATCAGTGTCAGGCTCGGGTTTTCCCGCCTGACTCGGAAACCAGAACGAGGCAAAATGTCATCATCCCGCTGTCGGATTCTCGCGGGGTTTGGATTCCATATAAACAGCCTTGCGTTGCCACCATTTTCACTCCGGCATTGGAGGGTGTAGAGAGCGGACGTATCTCTGTCCTCTCAATGTCCTCAGAGTCCGTGTCTTGTGTTGCATCTGTCCAGTCACAGTGGTTGTGTCCTCTGCTGCCATATGTCCAGTGCTGCTGTATAAGTCCATTGCAGTGTTGCTGCGTTGTGCTGAATCACTTCAGTGGTGTATTGTGCTGCATCAGTCCAGTCACAGTGGTGGTGTCCTCTGATGCCATATGTCCAGTGCTGCTGTATAAGTCCAGTCCAGTTGTGCTGCATCAGTCCAGTGGTGGTGTGTTGTGCTGCATCAGTCCAGTCACAGTGGTGGTGTCCTCTGCTGCCATATGTCCAGTGCTGCTGTATAAGTCCAGTCCATTGCAGTGGTGCTGTGTTGTCCTGCATCAGTCCAGTGGTGGTGTCCCTGTGCTGCCGTATATGTCCAGTGGTACTGCCGTATATGTCCAGTGATCCTGCCGTATATGTCCAGCGGTACTGCGTATAAATCCAGTGATCCTGCTGTATAAGTCCAGCGGTACTGCTGTATAAGTCAAGTGATACTGCCGTATAAATCCAGTCCAGTGGTACTGCCATATAAGTCCAGTGGTGCTGTCCTGTGCTGTATATTATTTACTCCAAATAAAAGAGCTATTAATATTTCATCCAAATAATTTTTACAGGGTTTGCCCAGGGCCGGATTAACAATGGGGTGGATGGAGCTGCAGCTCCAGGCCCAGCATTGAAAATAGGCTTACAACGTCCCCTGCAGTGCAGCCAGACAGTGTTGACAGCAGAATGTCTCCCTCCCGGGCAAGTCTCTTCCTATACCCTCCGGACAGCCCACAGCCATGCACAACCCTGCCCCCAGAACCGGCGCGAGCCGCTCAGCAAAGGGATGCAGTGCAGGGAGGCGCCAAACTGAAGAGGCGCTCAGCCTCTCCCTGCTCTGCATCCCTGCTGCTGCATGCTGCGCCTGTCACCCTGGATGACAGGTAGCGGCCCTGGCAGATTGCAGCACGGCGGCTCCCCCTCCTCCCCACAAAGTGTGCACGCAGTGTGTGCCTGTGTGGCCTCATCCTACACACAGCGCCGCTGCCGTCCCGAGCTGCCTAGAGTGTTGGGGCGTGGCCTAATCGCGGGAGCCGTGGCCACGCCCCTTTACAGGAAATATCATTGTAAAAAAAAAAGTCTAGGCTGTACAGAGCAGGGTAGGTGTAGTCCCTGAGCCCTGAGCCCCCAGCACTGCCCCTGAGCCCCTCAGCCAGGGTCAATTCGAGGGGGGAGTGTGATCACTGTGATCACAATCCCACCACCCACCCATACAGGAACAATAACAATAGCAGCAGCCTCTCTGCCCCACTGCAGCACAGCACACTGCAGCATGTGCTGTGCTGCCAACATGAGAGCTGCTGCTGCCCAGTAAGGTGGGAGGGGGTTTGGTGTGCAGGGGACCAGGGCCCCTCCATCAGGCCTGGGTAATTAGTTCCCGTTCCCGCCCCCTCTCGGGGTCACTGACAACATCCTACAGTCAGAGCCACTGGAGTAACGGAGCCTGCGAAAAACCGGAGAAGAAGGGAGAGGAGGAGCAGCGCCCGAGCCGGGACCTCCTGCAGGTACCAGGGCCGCACTGTGGAGGGAATGAAGGCTGTACCTGGCATAGGGGGTAATTCAGAGATGAATGCAGATCGCTGCATATGCAGTCGGAACTGCGTTCACCTCTGCACATGCTCAAGGCGGCCCAGCCGGACACTACTGTGCAGTGTAATGTGACTAACGGACACTACTGTGCGGTGTAATGTGACTAACGGACACTACTGTGCGGTGTAATGTGACTAATGGACACTGCTATGCGGTGTAATGTGACTAACGGACGCTACTGTGCAGTGTAATGTGACTAGCGGATGCTACTGTGCGGTGTAATGTGACTAGCGGACGCTACTGTGCGGTGTAATGTGACTAACGGACGCTGCTATGCGGTGTAATGTGACTAACGGACGCTGCTATGCGGTGTAATGTGACTAATGGACGCTACTGTGCGGTGTAATGTGACTAGCGGACACTACTGTGCGGTGTAATGTGACTAACGGACACTACTGTGCTGTGTAATGTGAGTAACGGACGCTACTGTGCAGTGTAATGTGACTAACGGACGCTACTGTGCGGTGTAATGTGACTAACGGACGCTGCTATGCGGTGTAATGTGACTAATGGACGCTACTGTGCGGTGTAATGTGACTAACGGACACTACTTTGCGGTGTAATGTGACTAACGGACACTACTGTGCGGTGTAATGTGACTAACGGACGCTACTGTGCGGTGTAATGTGACTAATGGACACTGCTATGCGGTGTAATGTGACTAACGGACGCTACTGTGCAGTGTAATGTGACTAGCGGATGCTACTGTGCGGTGTAATGTGACTAGCGGACGCTACTGTGTGGTGTAATGTGACTAACGGACGCTGCTATGCGGTGTAATGTGACTAATGGACGCTACTGTGCGGTGTAATGTGACTGACGGACACTACTGTGTGGTGTAATATGACTAGCGGATGCTACTGTGCTGTTTAATATGACTAACGGACGCTACTGTGCGGTGTAATGTGACTAATGGACACTACTGTGCGGTGTAATGTGACTAGCGGACGCTACTGTGTGGTGTAATTGTGAATAATGGACGCTACTGTGTGGTGTAATGTGACTAACGGACACTACTTTGCGGTGTAATGTGACTAACGGACACTACTGTGCGGTGTAATGTGACTAACGGACGCTACTGTGCGGTGTAATGTGACTAATGGACACTGCTATGCAGTGTAATGTGACTAACGGACGCTACTGTGCAGTGTAATGTGACTAGCGGATGCTACTGTGCGGTGTAATGTGACTAGCGGACGCTACTGTGCTGTGTAATGTGAATAATGGACGCTACTGTGCGGTGTAATGTGACTAACGGACGCTGCTATGCGGTGTAATGTGACTAATGGACGCTACTGTGCTGTGTAATGTGACTAGCAGATGCTACTGTGCTGTGTAATGTGACTAGCGGACGCTACTGTGCGGTGTAATGTGACTAACGGACACGACTGTGCGGTGTAATGGGACTAACGGACGCTACTGTGCAGTGTAATGTGACTAACGGACGCTACTGTGCGGTGTAATGTGACTAACGGACGCTGCTATGCAGTGTAATGTGACTAATGGACGCTACTGTGCGGTGTAATGTGACTAACGGACACTACTTTGCGGTGTAATGTGACTAACGGACACTACTGTGCGGTGTAATGTGACTAACGGACGCTACTGTGCGGTGTAATGTGACTAATGGACACAGCTATGCGGTGTAATGTGACTAACGGACGCTACTGTGCAGTGTAATGTGACTAGCGGATGCTACTGTGCGGTGTAATGTGACTAGCGGACGCTACTGTGCGGTGTAATGTGACTAGTGGATGCTACTGTGCTGTGTAATGTGACTAGCGGACGCTACTGTGCTGTGTAATGTGACTAACGGACGCTACTATGTGTGTAATGTGACTAACGGACATTACTGTGCGGTGTAATGTGACTAACGGACGCTACTGTGCGGTGTAATGTGACTAATGGACACTGCTATGCGGTGTAATGTGACTAACGGACGCTACTGTGCAGTGTAATGTGACTAGCGGATGCTACTGTGCGGTGTAATGTGACTAGCGGACGCTACTGTGCGGTGTAATGTGACTAGTGGATGCTACTGTGCTGTGTAATGTGACTAGCGGACGCTACTGTGCTGTGTAATGTGACTAAC
This sequence comes from Pseudophryne corroboree, assembly GCF_028390025.1. NCBI lineage: Eukaryota > Metazoa > Chordata > Amphibia > Anura > Myobatrachidae > Pseudophryne > Pseudophryne corroboree. The sequence continues at coordinate 53,829,653 of NC_086450.1, forward strand.
TGACGCTACTATGTGTGTAATGTGACTAGCGGACACTACTGTGCTGTGTAATGTGACTAACGGACACTACTGTGTGGTGTAATGTGACTAACGGACGCTACTGTGCGGTGTAATGTGACTAATGGACACTGCTATGCGGTGTAATGTGACTAACGGACGCTACTGTGCGGTGTAATGTGACTAGCGGATGCTACTGTGCGGTGTAATGTGACTAACGGACGCTGCTATGCGGTGTAATGTGACTAACATACACTACTGTGCGGTGTAATGTGACTAACAGACACTAATGTGCGGTGTCATGTGACTAACGGACACTACTGTGCGGTGTTATGTGACTAACGGACACTACGGTGTGGTGTAATGTGAGTAACGGACACTAATATGCAGTGTAATGTGAGTAACGGACACTACTGTGCGGTGTAATGTGACTAGCGAGCACTACTGTGCAGTGTAATGTGAATTGGTAATATTCTGTGGCCCCTATATTTTTGGCTCTTCCCCCTGCCGGGGGAAGTGGCATGTGTAAAAGGGTGCTCTACCTGGCGCAAAATGTAAGAGGGAACTCTACCTGGCTCAGTGTGTAAAAGGGTGCACTATCTGGAATAATGTGTGACTGGCTCTACCTGGTGGAATATGTAAAAGGGGGCTGTATCTGGCGTAATGAATATAATGGAGACTACTGTGCATCATAATTGTTTTACGCCCCTATATTTTAGGTAATTTTTTTATGACCGTATATTTATGGATCTTGAGGGGGGGGGGGATGGGGGGGCACCAAAATGTCTAGTTACAGCTTTGAGGATGAGATCGGTCACATTTGTATTTGTAGAAAGGCGCAAAATTGATAGTTTGCAGGAGGGCGCTGAACACCCTAGCACCGGCCCTGCCTGCCCCCTCCCCTATGTTTCTCAAATCTCAGACTCCGGAACACGCTAAGCCCCGCCCCAGACTGCAATGTGTTCTGTCCCCTGGGCGGCTTGCAGCTATGCTTCCGCAGACTGCTCAAAGCCCCAGAGGTAGCATATTGGGTGTGTGTGTGGGCGGACGCCGGATAAGCTGTATACTAATGTCTGCACAGTGTGCGGAGGCCCGGGGGTGGTGCCAAAGCGGGACTTGATGGCTACTGGAGTGATATGCGCGCCATCTGATGTAACATAACATGCGGTCTGCAGCACTCCGCGGTGACCTGAGGGGAGTGCAGTTTTTCTCTGCTGCCTGCTTGCAAAGTGCACTTTCTCTGCACAGAAGACTTGGAGGGTGCCTGCCTCTGGAGACCACAGCAGCTGAACTGTAACGAAAAGTAAAGTCTACACTGCAGTCATAGACATATTCAATTAAATGATTGATTCTAGTACTATGGTATGGCATAATATTTGTGTGGCGTACCACAATAGTGTGGCATTGGTATAATGGGTACCACCATAGTGTGGCATGTTTATAACAGGTACCGCTACGGTGTGGAATAATGTGCACAATGGGTACCGCTATGGTGTGGCATAATGGGTATCGCTACGGTGTGGTATAATGGGTACCACTACGGTGTGGTATAATGGGTACTGCTACGGTGTGGCATAATGTGTATAATGCAGGGGTTGGCAATTATTTCAGCTGAGGGGCCACTTGACATTTCCTGTCAGTATCCGAGGTCCGCATACAAAATAGCAGCTCCCCCCACTTGCCAAAAATATAGGGACGTGCTTCATGTGGAAGGGGTGTGGGCAAAAAATAATACAGATTCATATTAGGCAATAGTCTCCATTATTCAAATTGCGCCACACAGTGCCACTTACACACATTACACCAGGTACAGCCCCTTTTACACAGTATGGAAGGTAGAGCCCCCTTTTCTCTAACGTCCTAAGTGGATGCTGGGGACTCCGGAAGGACCATGGGGAATAGCGGCTCCGCAGGAGACTGGGCACAAAAGTAAAGCTTTAGAACTACCTGGTGTGCACTGGCTCCTCCCCCTATGACCCTCCTCCAAGCCTCAGTTAGATTTTTGTGCCCGAACGAGAAGGGTGCACACTAGGTGGCTCTCCTGAGCTGCTTAGTGAAAAGTTAAGTTTTAGGTTTTTTATTTTCAGTGAGACCTGCTGGCAACAGGCTCACTGCATCGAGGGACTAAGGGGAGAAGAAGCGAACTCACCTGCGTGCAGAGTGGATTGGGCTTCTTAGGCTACTGGACATTAGCTCCAGAGGGACGATCACAGGCCCAGCCATGGATGGGTCCCAGAGCCGCGCCGCCGGCCCCCTTACAGAGCCAGAAGACAGAAGAGGTCCGGAAAATCGGCGGCAGAAGACGTCCTGTCTTCAACAAGGTAGCGCACAGCACCGCAGCTGTGCGCCATTGCTATCAGCACACTTCACACTCCGGTCACTGAGGGTGCAGGGCGCTGGGGGGGGGGGGGGCGCCCTGAGACGCAATAAAAACACCTTGGATGGCAAAAAATGCATCACATATAGCTCCTGGGCTATATGGATGCATTTAACCCCTGCCAGAATACATAGAAAAATGGGAGATAAGGCCGCCGATTAGGGGGCGGAGCCTATCTCCCTAGCACACTGGCGCCATTTTCCCTCACAGCTCCGTTGGAGGGAAGCTCCCTGGCTCTCCCCTGCAGTCACTACACTACAGAAAGGGTTAAAAAAGAGAGGGGGGGGCACTAATTATGTGCAGTATTAAAGATACAGCAGCTATAAGGGGAAAAACACTTATATAAGGTTATCCCTGTATATATATAGCGCTCTGGTGTGTGCTGGCAAACTCTCCCTCTGTCTCCCCAAAGGGCTAGTGGGGTCCTGTCCTCTATCAGAGCATTCCCTGTGTGTGTGCTGTATGTTTGTGTCGACATGTATGAGGAGAAAAATGATGTGGAGACGGAGCAGATTGCCTGTAATAGTGATGTCACCCCCTAGGGGGTCGACACCTGAGTGGATGAACTGTTGGAAGGAATTACGTGACAGTGTCAGCTCTGTATAAAAGACAGTGGTTGACATGAGACAGCCGGCTACTCAGCTTGTGCCTGTCCAGACGTCTCATAGGCCGTCAGGGGCTCTAAAGCGCCCGTTACCTCAGATGGCAGATATAGACGCCGACACGGATACTGACTCCAGTGTCGACGGTGAAGAGACAAATGTGACTTCCAGTAGGGCCACACGTTACATGATTGAGGCAATGAAAAATGTTTTACACATTTCTGATAATACGAGTACCACCAAAAAGGGGTATTATGTTCGGTGAGGAAAAACTACCTGTAGTTTTCCTGAATCTGAGAAATTAAATGAGGTGTGTGATGATGCGTGGGTTTCCCCCGATAACAACTGATAATTTCTGAAATGTTATTGGCATTATTTCCTTTCCCGCCAGAGGTTAGGGTGCGTTGGGAAACACCCCCTAGGGTGGATAAAGCGCTCACACGCTTGTAAGGGCTCTACCCTCTCCTGAGATGGCCGCCCTTAAGGATCCTGCTGATAGAAAGCAGGAGGGTATCCTAAAATGTATTTACACACATACTGGTGTTATACTGCGACCAGCAATCGCCTCAGCCTGGATGTGCAGTGCTGGGTTGGCGTGGTCGGATTCCCTGACTGAAAATATTGATACCCTAGATAGAGACAGTATATTTTTGCCTATAGAGCATTTAAAAGATGCATTTCTATATATGCGTGATGCACAGCGGAATATTTGCCGACTGGCATCAAGTCTAAGTGCGTTGTCCATTTCTACCAGTAGAGGGTTATGGACACGACAGTGGTCAGGTGATGCGGATTTCAAACGGCATTTGGAAGTATTGCCTTATTAAGGGGAGGAGTTATTTGGGGTCGGTCTTTCAGACCTGGTGGCCACGGCAACAGCTGGGAAATCCACGTTTGTACCCCAGGTCGCCTCTCAACATGAGAAGACGCCGTATTATCAGGCGCAGTCTTTTCGTGGACAAGCGGGCAAAAGGTTCCTCATTTCTGCCCCGTGACAGAGGGAGAGGAAAAAGGCTGCAGAAATCAGCCAGTTCCCAGGAACAGAAACCCTCTCCCGCCTCTGCCAAGCCCTCAGTATACGCTGGGGCTTTACAAGCAGAATCAGGCACGGTGGGGGGCCCGTCTCAATGAATTTCAGCGCGCAGTGGGCTCACTCGCAAGTAGACCCCTGGATCCTTCAGGTGATATCTCAGGGGTACAAATTGGAATTCGAGACGTCTCCCCCTCGCCGTTTCCTAAAGTCGGCTTTACCGATGTCTCCTTCTGACAGGGAGACAGTTTTGGAAGCCATTCACAAGCTGTATTCCCAGCAGGTGATAATCAAGGTACCCCTCCTGCAACAGGGAACGGGGTATTATTCCACACTGTTGTGGTACCGAAGCCGGACGGCTCGGTGAGACCGATTCTAAATCTAAAATCTTTGAACACTTACATACAGAGGTTCAAATTCAAGATTGAGTCACTCAGAGCAGTGATTGCGAACCTGGAAGAAGGGGACTACATGATGTCTCGGGACATCAAGGATGCTTACCTTCATGTCCAAATTTACCCTTCTCACCAAGGGTACCTCAGGTTTATGGTACAGTACTGTCACTATCAGTTCAGACGCTGCCGTATGGATGGTCCACGGCACCCCGGGTCTTTACCAAGGTAATGGCCGAAATGATGATATTCCTTCGAAGGAAGGGAATTTTAGTTATCCCTTACTTGGACGATTCCCTGATAAGGGTAAGATCCAGGGAACAGTTGGAGGTCGGTGTAGCACTATCTCAGGTAGTGTTGCGGCAGCACGATTGGATTCTCAATATTCCAAAATCGCAGCTGGTTCCGACGACTCGTCTTCTGTTCCTAGGGATGATCCTGGACACAGTCCAGAAAAAGGTGTTTCTCCCGGAGGAGAAAGCCAGGGAGTTATCCGAGCTAGTCAGGAACCTCCTAAAACCGAGCCAAGTCTCAGTGCATCAATGCACAAGGGTTCTGGGTAAAATGGTGGCTTCCTACGAAGCAATCCCATTCGGCAGATTCCACGCAAGAACTTTCCAGTGGGACCTGCTGGACAAATGGTCCGGGTCGCATCTTCAGATGCATCAGCGGATAACCCTGTCACCAAGAACAAGGGTGTCCCTCCTGTGGTGGTTGCAGAGTGCTCATCTTCTAGAGGGCCGCAGATTCGGCATTCAGGACTGGGTCCTGGTGACCATGGATGCCAGCCTGCGAGGCTGGGGAGCAGTCACACAGGGAAGGAATTTCCATGGCTTATGGTCAAACCTGGAGACATCACTTCACATAAATATCCTGAAGCTAAGGGCCATTTACAATACTCTAAAGCTTAGCAAGACCTCTGCTTCAAGGTCAGCCGGTGTTGATCCAGTCGGACAACATCACGGCAGTCACCCACGTAAACAGACAGGGTGGCACAAGAAGCAGAAGGGCAATGGCAGAAGCTGCAAGGATTCTTCGCTGGGCGGAAAATCATGTGATAGCACTGTCAGCAATTCCGGGAGTGGACAACTGGGAAGCAGACTTCCTCAGCAGACACGACCTCCACCCGGGAGAGTGGGGACTTCACCCAGAAGTCTTCCACATGATTATAAACCGTTGGGAAAAACTCGACAGGTATTGCGCCAGGTCAAGGGACCCTCAGGCAATAGCTGTAGACGCTCTGGTAACACCGTGGGTGTACCAGTCAGTGTATGTGTTCCCTCATCTGCCTCTCATACCCAAGGTACTGAGTTTGATAAGATGGAGAGGAGTAAGCACTATATTCGTGGCTCCGGATTGGCCAAGAAGGACTTGGTAACCGGAACTTCAAGAGATGCTCACGGAGGATCCGTGGCCTCTACCTCTAAGAAGGGACCTGCTCCAGCAAGGACCCTGTCTGTTCCAAGACTTACCGCGACTGCATTTGACGGCATGGCGGTTGAACGCCGGATCCTGAAGAAAAAAAGGCATTCCGGATGAAGTCATCCCTATCCTGATCAAAGCCAGGAAGGATGTAACCGCAAAACATTATCACCGCATTTGGCGAAAATATGTTGCGTGGTGCGAGGCCAGTAAGGCCCGACGGAGGAAATTCAACTGGGTCGATTCCTACATTTCCTGCAAACAGGAGTGTCTATGGGCCTGAAATTGGGGTCCATTAAGGTTCAAATTTCGGCCCTGTCAATTTTCTTCCAAAAAGAACTAGCTTCAGTCCCTGAAGTTCAGACGTTGTAAAAGGGGTACTGCATATACAGCCTCCTTTTGTGCCTCCAGTGGCACCTTGGGATCTCAATGTAGTTTTTGGGTTCCAAAAAGTCACATTGGTTTGAACCACTTAAATCTGTGGAGTTAAAATATCTCACATGGAAAGTGGTCATGCTGTTGGCCCTGGCCTGGGCCAGGCGCGTGTCAGAATTGGCGGCTTTATCCTGTAAAAGCCCTTATCTGATTTTCCATTCGGACAGGGCGGAATTGAGGACTCGTCCTCAGTTTCTCCCTAAGGTGGTTTCAGCGTTTCACCTGAACCAACCTATTGTGGTGCCTGCGGCTACTAGGGACTTGGAGGACTCCAAGTTGCTAGACGTTGTCAGGGCCCTGAAAATATATGTTTCCAGGACGGCTGGAGTCAGAAAATCTGACTCGCTGTTTATCCTGTATGCACCCAACAAGCTGGGTGCTCCTGCTTCTAAGCAGACTATTGCTCGTTGGATTTGTAGTACAATTCAGCTTGCACATTCTGTGGCAGGCCTGCCACAGCCAAAAATCTGTAAATGCCCACTCCACAAGGAAGATGGGCTCATCTTGGGCGGCTGCCCGAGGGGTCTCGGCTTTACAACTTTGCCGAGCAGCTACTTGGTCAGGAGCAAATACGTTTGTAAAATTCTACAAAATTGATACCCTGGCTGAGGAGGACCTGGAGTTCTCTCAATTGGTGCTGCAGAGTCATCCGCACTCTCCTGCCCGTTTGGGAGCTTTGGTATAATCCCCATGGTCCTTACGGAGTCCCCAGCATCCACTTAGGACGTTAGAGAAAATAAGAATTTACTTACCGATAATTCTATTTCTCGTAGTCCGTAGTGGATGCTGGGCGCCCATCCCAAGTGCGGATTGTCTGCAATACTGGTATATAGTTATTGTTACCAAAAAAATCGGGTTATTGCTGTAGTGAGCCATCTTTTCTAGAGGCTCCTCTGTTATCATGCTGTTAACTGGGTTTAGATCACGAGTTGTACGGTGTGATTGGTGTGGCTGGTATGAGTCTTACCCGGGATTCAAAATCCTTCCTTATTGTGTACGCTCGTCCGGGCACAGTATCCTAACTGAGGCTTGGAGGAGGGTCATAGGGGGAGGAGCCAGTGCACACCAGGTAGTTCTAAAGCTTTACTTTTGTGCCCAGTCTCCTGCGGAGCCGCTATTCCCCATGGTCCTTACGGAGTCCCCAGCATCCACTACGGACTACGAGAAATAGAATTATCGGTAAGTAAATTCTTATTTTACACATTACAGCAGGTAGAGCCCCCTTTTACACATTAACATTTTATTTAGGATAATTATTGTGCAGCAAGCAAATTATCCAGTGTCTTATGGCCCCTGGGGAAAGGTGTGACAGAACACGGGGAGGGGGGGGTGACAGTGACAGAACATGGGGGGTGTGACACAGTGACAAAACACGGGGGTGACGTGACAGAACACGGGAGGGGTTGGTACAGCAAGAGCTAAAGATCTCTCCCCCAAACCTAAAAACAGTCTGACGCCACTGCTCTCACACACACACACACACACACACACACACACACACACACACACACACACACACACACACACACACACACACTTTCTTTCTCTTACTTTTGCCATTAACTTACTGATCTGGTAGGCAGTGGCAGGAGGAATGGATCTGTAGCAGTCTGGCTCTTGTCCCGTGTAGCTCCGCCCCCTATGGTCCCATGTAGCCTCGCCCCCTATGGTCCCATGTAGCCTCGCCCCCTAATTGGCACGTAGCCCCGCCCTTTTTTCAGCTGAACACAGTCATTGTCACTGGGGACTCTGGAGGCCGAAGGAGGAGGCTGCTACAATGCAGCAACAGGGGAGAAAGGCGCCGCCGGCAGCTTGGAGGTACTGCAGTGCAGAGCAATGACAAGCAGCTCAGCCGGTCGGGCAGCTTGTCATTGCTCGCTGGTGGGAGGCAGTGGGCCGGGCAGGATCGGTTTGCGGGCCGCATCCGGCCCGCGGCCCGTATTTTGCCCACCCCTAGTATAATGGGTACCGCTATGGTGTGGCATAATGGGTACCACTACGGTGTGGCATAATGTGTATAATGGGTATTGCAATGGTGTGGCATAATGGGTACCACTATGGTGTGGCATAATGTGTATAATGGGTACCACTACGGTGTGGCATAATGTGTATAATGGGTATTGCAATGGTGTGGCATAATGGGTACCACTATGGTGTGGCATAATGTGTATAATGGGTACCACTACAGTGTGGCATAATGTGTATAACGTGTACCGCTGCTGTGTGGCATAATGTGTATAACGTGTACCGCTGCTGTGTGGCATAATGTGTATAATGCGTATTTCTACGGTGTAGCATAATGTGTTTAATGTGTACTGCTACGTTGTGGCATAATGGGGCTGATTCAATCGTTTTACCCCGCTGCTATCACAAAATGGAGTAATTCAATTGTTGCTCCGTTTAGACGCCCAGTAGCCGTGGGGCTGGCATTTCTTCTTGCAGCCTCCTGAGGTGCGAGGAGAAATGTGCAACAAGTCAGCACTTTGGGCATCCGAACGGGAGTTTGGATGCCCAAAGCAGGGCTTTTGATGGATTTAGCAGTTTTATGCTGCTTAACCTGGTGTGTTTGGTCGTGACGTGCGATGTGCATGGCCGCCCAAACATCAATTGAATTGTGGCAACTGTATGGGCATCTAAACAGTCCCATTTAGATGGGGTTTTTAGACATCCAAAACAATTGAATCAGCCCCAGTATGCTAAATGCATACTACTGTAATGTGGCATAATGGGTATTGCTACGGTGTATAATGCGAACTACTACTCTGGCGTAACATGTATTTGGTGTTCTACTACTGTGTGGCATGTTTATAATTTATAAAAAGCCACCCTGGGGCCACCACTGGCTTAATTTTTTTTTTATGTTTTGTTTTGTTTTTTTTAAATCCCAGGCCTTGCTTATATCGCCGGGTGAACAGATGCCATGCACATGGCTTCTATTCACAGTAAGAGAAGATCTTGGGGGCAGCCCAGCATGTCCATAAGTGCTGGGCATGACATCTAGAATGACAAAAGGGGGTCATGGCTTCCCGGTCGGCCACACCCCTCTTTTCAGGATGCTCTGCCCGCACCTCAGTGCCTTGTCCAGCCCCCACTCTAGTATGAACATCAGGTTATGTATCTATATAACATGTCTATCATGCTGTTATACATTTTTTGTATTTATTATGTCATCTTTTGGGGGTTTCATCTTGCCCTGGGTGCCAGAAACCCAAGTTACTCCTTTGGCTAGAGTAGAGCAGAACAACAGGACAGGTAGATATATCTTTAATGGGCCACACGTATGGAGTGCAATGAGGTGTGCACCTATAACACGCACATCTTTCTCTTTTTTTATTCATTTCAATTATTCTAGCACTCAAGAAAAGGCAGACAATACAGCTCTTATCCTTAATTTTCTTTTTACTTTTTCTTGTTATAGCGCCACTATAAAGTAGTTGAAGTTGTGCACCAGCTATGCCCACCATAGAGATAGCCACACCCACAACACAGGCCACACCCTCTGTACTGGTCACACCCCACATCGGTCATTCTGCCGCAGCAATTGTCACACCCCCTGCAGCGGAACACAATAGGCCCTTCATAAATTTCAGCTCCAGGCCCAAGTGGACATTAATCTGGCACTGGGTTTGCCCTGTGTAGTGTAGGGGTACGTTCTCCTGTGCCGCATATTGTGTTATATAACTCCAGAAAAATAATGGAGAACAAAAATTTGGAGGATAAAATAGGGAAAGTTCAAGAACCACTTCCTCCTAGTGCTGAAGCTGCTGCCACCAGTCATGACATAGACTATGAAATGCCATCAACGCCGTCTGCCAAGGGCGATGCCCAATGTGATAGTAGAGTACATATAAAATCCAAAAAGCCAAAGTTCAGTAAAAAGACCCCCAAAAAATTAATTTAAATGGTCTGAGGAGAAACGTAAACTTTCCAATATGCCATTTACGACACAAAGTGGCAAGGAACAGCTAAGGCCCTGGCCTGTGTTCATGACTAGTGGTTCAGCTTCACATGACGATGGAAGCCCTCATTCTCCTGCTAGAAAAATTACAAGAGTTAAGCTGGAAAAAGCAGAGAAAAGAAATGTGCATTCTAAGATGGTATCACAAATCCCCAAGGAGAGTCCAAGTATGTCAGCGGTTGCTATGCCCGACTTACCAAACACTGGATGGGAACTGGGAAGAGGTGGCTCCTTCCACCATTTGCATGCCCCTTGCAAGTACTGGAAGGAGCACTCACAGTCCAGTTTCTGATATTCAAATTGAAGATGTCACTGTTGAAGAACAGCAGGATGAGGATATGGGTGTCGCTGGAGCTGAGCAGGAAGTTGACGATGAGGATTCTGATGGTGATGTGGTTTGTTTAAACGAGGCACCGAGGGAGACAGCTGTTGTCAGTGGGACGAAGAAGCTCATTGTGATGCCTGGGAAAAATACCAAAAAAGCCACCTCTTCGTGTGGAATTATTTCTCCATAAATCCGGACAACAGGTGTCAAGCCGTGTGTTGCCTCTGTCAATCTGTAATAAGTAGGGGTAAGGATGTTAACCACCTAGGAACATCCTCCCTTATACGTTACCTGCAGTGCATTCATCAGAAGTCAGTGTCAAGTTGTGAAACTTTGGGTAAGAGCGTAAGCAGTCCACTGACACCTAAATCCCTTCTTCCTCTTGTACCCAAGCTCCTGCAAGCCACACCACCAACTTTCTCAACGTCAACTTCCTCCTCAGTCAGGAACGTCAGTAGTCCTGCAGGCCATGTCACTGGCAAGACTGAGGAGTCCTCTCCTAACCGGGATTCCTCCGGAGGATCCTTGAGTGGTACGCCTGCTGCTGTTGCTGCTGGGAGTCGATCGTCATCCCAGAGGGGAAGTCAGAAGACCACTTGTACTACTTCCAGTAATCAGTTGACTGTCCAACAGTCCTTTGTGAGGAAGATGAAATATGACAGCAGTCATCCATTTGCAAAGCGGATAACTGAGGCCATGACAGCTATGTTGGTGTTAGACGTGCATCCGGTATCCGCCATTATTTCAGTGGGACTTAGAGAACTATTTGAGATACTGTGTCCCTGGTATCAAATCCCATCTAGGTTCCCCTTCACTAGGCAGGCGATACCGAGAATGTACAGAGACGTCAGAAAAAGTGTCTTCAGTGTCCTACAAAATGCAGTTGTACCCATTGTCCACTTAACCACGGACATGTGGACAAGTGGAACAGGGCAGACTAATGACTATATGACTTTGACAGCCCACTGGGTAAATGTATGGCCTCCCGCAGCAACAACAGCAGCGGCACCAGTAGCAGCATCTCTCAAACGCCAACTCGTTCCTAGGCAGGCTACGCTATGTATCACCGCTTTCCGTAAGAGGCACAACCTCATAAGGAAACTGAGGGACATCATCGCACAATGGCTTACCCCAATTAGACTCTCCTGGGGATTTGTGATATCGGACAACGCAACCAATATTGTGCGTGTGTTACATCTGGGCAAATTCTAGCATGTCCCATGTTTTGCACATACAATTAATTTGGTGGTGCAGAATTTTTTTTAAAATTACAGGGGCGTGCAGGAGATGCTGTCCGTGGCCCGAAAAATTGCGGGCCACTTTCGACATTCAGACACCGCTTGCCGAAGACTGGAGCACCAGCAAACACTCCTGAACCTGCCCTGCCATCACCTGAAGCAAGAGGTGCTAATGAGGTGGAATGCAACACTCTAAATACTTCAGAGGATGGAGGAGCAGCAAAAGGCCATTCAAGCCTATACATCCACCTACGATATAAGCAAAGGAGGGGGAATGCACCTGACTCAAGCGCAGTGGAGAATGACTTCCATCTTGTGCAAGGTTCTCCAACCCTTCGAACTTGCCACACATGAAGTCAGTTCAGACACTGCCAGCTTGAGTCAGGTCATTCCCCTCATCAGGCTTTTGCAGAAGCAGCTAGAGAAATTGAAGGAGGAGCTAAGATGCAGCGATTCCGCAAAGTATGTGGGACTTGTGGATGGAGCCCTTCAATCGCTTTGCCAGGATTCACGGGTGGTCAATTTGTTTTAATCAGAGCACTACATTTTGGCCACCATGCTCGATCCTAAGTTTAAAGCATACGTTGTATCTCTCTTTCTGGCAGACACAAGTCTGCAGAGGTTCAAAAACCTGCTGTTGAGAAAATTGTCAACTCAAGCTGAACGTGACCTGTCAACAGCTTCTCTTTCACTTTCTCCCGCTACTGGGGCTGCGAGGAAAAGGATAAGATTTCCTAGCCCACCCGCTGGTGGTGATGCAGGGCAGTCAGGAGCGAGTGCTGACATCTGGTCCGGACTGGAGGGCCTGCCAACGATTACTGACATGTCTACTGTCACTGCATATGATTCTGTCACCATTGAAAGAATTGTGGAAGATTATGTGAGTGACAGCATCCAAGTAGGCACGTCAGACAGTCCGTACGTATACTGGCAGGAAAAAGAGGCAATTTGGATGCCCTTGCACAAACTGGCTTTATTTTACCTAAGTTGCCCCCCCTCCGGTGTGTACTCCGAAAGAGTGTTTAGTGCAGCCGGTAACCTTGTCAGCGATCGGTGTACGAGGTTACTTCCACAAAATGTGGAGAGGATGATGTTCATCAAAATGAATTGTAAATTCCTCCGGGAAGACCTTGACCAGCGATTGACTCCAGAAAGTACACAGGGACCTGTGATGGTGGATTCCAGTGGGGACAAATTAATACTCTGTGAGGAGGAGGATGTACACACTGAAAGGGGTGAGGAATCGGAGGATGAGGATGAGGTTGACATCTTGCCTCTGTAGAGCCAGTTTGTGCAAGGAGAGATTGATTGCTTCTTTTTTGGTGGGGGCCCAAACAAACCAGTCATTTCAGCCACAGTCGTGTGGCAGACCCTGTCGCTGAAATGATTGGTTTGTTAAAGTGTGCATGTCCTGTTTATACAACATAAGGGTGGGTGGGAGGACCCAAGGACAATTCCATCTTCCACCTCTTTTTCGTCTTTGCATCATGTGCTGTTAGGGGCCTTTTTTTTATATCTGCCCTCCTGTCTGCCACTGCAGTGCCACTCCTAGATGGGCCAGGTGTTTGTGCTGTACACTTGTGTCGCTTAGCTTAGTCATACAGCCACCTCGGTGCAACCTTTTGCCCTAAAAACAATATTGTGAGATGTGAGGTGTTCAGATTAGACTGGAAATGAGTGGAATTGAAAGTCATTGAGGTTAATAATACCGTAGGATCATAATTAGTGATGTGCACCGGACATTTTTCGGGTTTTGTGTTTTGGTTTTGGATTCGGTTCCGCGGCCGTGTTTTGGATTCGGACGCATTTTGGCAAAACCTCACCGAAAGATTTTTGTCGGATTCGGGTGTGTTTTGGATTCGGGTGTTTTTTTCAAAAAACCCTAAAAAACAGCTTAAATCATAGAATTTGGGGGTCATTTTGATCCCATAGTATTATTAACCTCAATTACCATAATTTCCACTCATTTCCAGTTTATTCTGAACACCTCACACCTCACAATATTATTTTTAGTCCTACAATTTGCACCGAGGTCGCTGGATGGCTAAGCTAAGCGACACAAGTGGCCGACACAAACACCTGGCCCATCTAGGAGTGGCACTGCAGTGTCAGGCAGGATGGCACTTCAAACAAATTGTCCCCAAACAGCACATGATGCAAAGAAAAAAAGAGGCGCATCAAGGTCGCTGTGTGACTAAGCTAAGCGACACAAGTGGCCGACACAAACACCTGGCCCATCTAGGAGTGGCACTGCAGTGTCAATCAAGACAGGATGGCACTTCAAAAAAATTGTCCCCAAACAGCACATGATGCAAAGAAAAAAAGAGGCGCACCAAGGTCGCTGTGTGACTAAGCTAAGCGACACAAGTGGCCGACACAAACACCTGGCCCATCTAGGAGTGGCACTGCAGTGTCAATCAAGACAGGATGGCACTTCAAAAAAATTGTCCCCAAACAGCACATGATGCAAAGAAAAAAAGAGGCGCACCAAGGTCGCTGTGTGACTAAGCTAAGCGACACAAGTGGCCGACACAAACACCTGGCCCATCTAGGAGTGGCACTGCAGTGTCAATCAAGACAGGATGGCACTTCAAAAAAATTGTCCCCAAACAGTACATGATGCAAAGAAAAAAAGAGGCGCACCACAGGTATAGAATGTAGATGGATAGTATACTTAATGAATGACGACACAGAGGTAGGTACAGCAGTGGCCTACCATACTGCTATATATAGTATAGTGGTGGTCACTGTGTCAGCAAACTGCAAAACTAAAATGCACCACAGGTATAGAATGTAGATGGATAGTATACTTAATGAATGACGACACAGAGGTAGGTACAGCAGTGGCCTACAGTACTGCTATATATAGTATACTGGTGGTCACTGTGTCAGCAAACTGCAAAACTAAAATGCACCACAGGTATAGAATGTAGATGGATAGTATACTTAATGAATGACGACACAGAGGTAGGTACAGCAGTGGCCTACCGTACTGCTATATATAGTATACTGGTGGTCACTGTGTCAGCAAACTGCAAAACTAAAATGCACCACAGGTATAGAATGTAGATGGATAGTATACTTAATGAATGACGACACAGAGGTAGGTACAGCAGTGGCCTACCGTACTGCTATATATAGTATACTGGTGGTCACTGTGTCAGCAAACTGCAAAACTAAAATGCACCACAGGTATAGAATGTAGATGGATAGTATACTTAATGAATGACGACACAGAGGTAGGTACAGCAGTGGCCTACCGTACTGCTATATATAGTATACTGGTGGTCACTGTGTCAGCAAACTGCAAAACTAAAATGCACCACAGGTATAGAATGTAGATGGATAGTATACTTAATGAATGACGACAGAGAGGTAGGTACAGCAGTGGCCTACCGTACTGCTATATATAGTATACTGGTGGTCACTGTGTCAGCAAACTGCAAAACTAAAATGCACCACAGGTATAGAATGTAGATGGATAGTATACTTAATGAATGACGACACAGAGGTAGGTACAGCAGTGGCCTACCGTACTGCTATATATAGTATACTGGTGGTCACTGTGTCAGCAAACTGCAAAACTAAAATGCACCACAGGTATAGAATGTAGATGGATAGTATACTTAATGAATGACGACACAGAGGTAGGTACAGCAGTGGCCTTCCGTATCGTACTGCTATATATACTATACTGGTGGTCACTGTGTCAGCAAAGCTGTGCACTGTACTCCTCCTATATAATATTAATTATACTGGTGGTCCCCAGTCCCCACAATAAAGCAGCACACTGAGCACAGATATGGAGTGTTTTTCAGGCAGACAACGTATACTGGTGGTCACTGTCAGCAAAACTCTGTACTGTACTCCTGCTATATAATACAGCTGCTCCCCAGTCCCCACAATTAAGTAGTGTGAGCACAGATATATTATGCAGCACACTGAGCACAGATATGGAGCGTTTTTTTCAGGCAAAGAACGGATAAAAACTGGTGGTCACTTATCAGCAAAACTCTGCACTGTACTCCTCCTAACAGCTGCTCCCCAATCCTCCCCACAAATAAGCAATAAAGCAATCAAGTTCAACAATAAACGGAGAGGACGCCAGCCACGCCCTCTCCCTATCATCTCCAATGCACGAGTGAAAATGGCGGCGACGCGAGGCTGCTTATATACAATCCGAATCTCGCGAGAATCCGACAGCGGGATGATGACGTTCGGACGCGCTCGGGTTAGCCGAGCAAGGCAGGAAGGTTCAAACCTGCCTCGGACCCGTGTAAAAAGGGTGAAGTTCGGGGGGTTCAGTTTCCGAGAAACCGAACCCGCTCATCTCTAATCATAATTACCCCCAAACTCTGTGATGTTAGGTGTTTTTATGTTTTTTTAAAAAATCATCCAGATCCAAAACCAAATCCAAAGCACGAAAGGGTGGTTTTGGCAAAACCAACCCAAAACCAAAACACGAGTGGGGAATTAGAACCAAAACCAAAACCCGACACACATCTCTTTTATCTATCTTGTCAAAGTCAGAAAAATATCCCTATACACGCTGCCATATTTGCACCTCACGCTGGTCCGCGCTGCGCATGCGTGCGCTTTCCCGTGATAGCGCATACCCGCTGATGCGTGCACCCGCTCGCATCGGTATGCGTATTTACGGTAAAGAGTATGTAGTCGTAGCGTGCGACCCAATCGTTACATATTTCCACAATTAATGTAGTTTGTAGATCATGGTCCCTTTGATAGATTCTGAAAGTTTGGTTAATATAGAATGTCCCTGAATGGAGGAATCCCTCTTTGTATTGTGCGAAGGGTCTAACAGGAATCATACAGCAGTGTTTGGTACCCATCGGAAGAGTATTTAAATAGCAATATTCCGGTGTTGGTTTGGAGCGTATTAATCGCTCGTGCGAATAGTTATGGACATAAGAAGTTTATGTCCATTACTATTATTTACTCTTACTCAGGTATGCGGCGGGAAACCTAGTTTCCCACCCACCTGAGCTGTTTGGAATCATCACAGCCCACCTGTATGAATCAACCTATGACCTTTTGTTATGATGCGGGGCCGAATTCCTTCGTCCAATGGACAATGGGATTGTAGGGACTATGAGATTGCATTGTGTGTGGGGCATAAATAGGCAGGCCGACCATATCCAACTTCACTCTCATCAACGGTTTTCTTGCTGATAATCGGGAGCTGGATATCGAGGCGCATGCGATCATACCCTTTGTGCGTAAGTTTCTCTCCGTAATCATATTGTCTTACTGTGAGCCAATCTCTCTCTCTCCATCTCTCTCTCTCTCTCTCTCTCTCTCCCTTCTCTTTCTCTCGTATCTCCCATTGACTAGTATTGTATTGTATTAGATCAGCATAGTATTGTATTGTATTTCTTGTATAGTTATTTGGTTAGGAAGTCTCTGTTATATTGTAGTGTATCATTTGTACTGTGATTCTTTTTGCAAGTATAATAGTTATAATACAGATAATAGGCTTTGGACCCTAAACCAGTATCTGTGTATTTCCTATAGTTTTAAGTGTTCACTTGAGCGTCGGTGACGCTCAAGCAGCTTTGTAGTTAGTCAGGTTACACAAGGTTGCACTTACACCCTGTATTCACATTAAGGTATTCTGAGTATTTCATTGATAATAGGTTTAGTCATAAAGGTATAGCGTTGTGAGCGTCTGCGCCGCTGGTGATCTCCTCGTGGTCTCGAGCGTCCGCTACGCCATAGCGAATCATTACTCTAGTCATCACCAATAACGTGCTGTCCTGTGATCACTGGGCCGTGAGCGAACGTAACGCTTGAGCGTCTCGCCTACGGCTAAGCGATCGTTACGCAACTAGCGTACCCTTACGGTACTTCTTAAGTAAACAGCGTACTGTGTTCTTAGACTTCATTAAGGGTTGTTTATACGACAAAGGAATTTAACATTGTCAATTGGGGACTCGTCCTGTCCTTCTCATATCTGCACTAGGTAGATCAGCAGACATTATCCCCCAGCAAAGGGTGGGAGGTTGTCTCACAGTGCTGACGGGATAAGCGTCTGCTTCGCTTAGATAAAGAGTGCTGAAGGAATCCGGGAACCGGAAGTAAGAACAAAACGCTTGTGTCCTTTAAAACTGTTTATTTCTTTTCTGTCTTGCGTATACACGCACGCATACATACATATCTGCATTTCTTTTTCAATTTCGT
Source organism: Pseudophryne corroboree (assembly GCF_028390025.1). Lineage (NCBI taxonomy): Eukaryota > Metazoa > Chordata > Amphibia > Anura > Myobatrachidae > Pseudophryne > Pseudophryne corroboree. The sequence goes on from NC_086450.1 coordinate 53,847,627, forward strand.
ATATCACTATTCCTGTTTGCCAATTTTTATAGTTGATAGAAAGTGCTAAAAGAGATTTGCTGTTATTTCATAGTAGAGGTAATAGTTAAAGTATAGACCAACACACGGCTTGTCTGGGAGATAAGGCAGTCAGTGTGGTGTGCGGTAGATGATCAGGGATCATCTACATTGATAAAAGTAGAAATTGTGTTACGGTGGATCTTTTGTTTTGCGTACACGTGTCTCTAACAAAGACTAGCGTACGCAATCCAAAGGCAGACGCACGCAGCGTACATTACGCAACGTAGCGTCCGGTTACGCCCACGTAGCTCAAGTTGTGATAAGGCGATAAGTAACGCACAGCGGAAGATAACGCAACGCGGTAAATAACGCAAATCTATTTTTGGAAAATTTGAAATTTAGTTTAACAGATCCTGCTCCTAATTGGTAACACAGCTGGGCTAAAGAAAATTTCTGCGCAGAAATAGATATAGAAACGAAAGTGTACATGTGTTGAGTGAGTGTGTTTCTATTACATAAGTTTATATAACTTAGAGGTTGAACCAAAAAGAAATCGGGTACTCGTAAAGGACATACGTGTAAGTGACATATACGGTGGCTAAGGAGGCATCCTTGGTTAAATAAAATATGAGCATTAGAGTATAGCGGACCACAAGGTAACAAGACCAGGAGGTCACAAGGACAAGGCCAGGAGGTCACAAGGTACAAGAATGTCCGCTATAAAGGTACAAGAAGCACAACCCCGGGGGTTGGTGCTAAAACCCATATAGGCCATTGGAAGCTCTGGCTGAAGGAATTCGCAGCCGCAATTTTCGATTCCATTGATCTCTCAGTACATAACAGGTAGTGCTTATGTACTGAACGATTGTACCGCACGTAATTGTGTGCAGTAGTTAGTAATCTGACCTAATACCATTAGAGTAAAGTGGTCACAAACGCTATTTGTACATTCTGACGTGATTTGTGTAATTTTTTATTTTTAAAGGGAAGTTCGCTGGTCACTCAGGAACTATCTAACAACCCCACCTTTACTGGAAAGAGTAAGTGTCCTGCGGGTAACCCTCGTATGTTCCAGTAAACAGAAGGTTTCTGGTAGGGCCCTGTATCGAGTACGCCAGCACCATATCGGTGTGATCAGGTCGTATTGGTCGAGGTGGGCGAGTGAGTGGGGTACTCGGTAAACCGCCACCGCCGGCCTATTTTGAATAATTTGGTTTGCTGTAAGGGTTCGCTGAAGACCGTGATATAAAGATCAAAGGAGTAGTAAGCAACACCTGCAGATTATGGGGGCCAATTGTTCAGGTAGGGGGCGATCAACCTCGGTTCGGGTTGATTCAGAGAACCGACCAGTCGGGTCGGCAAGGTACATCATGTGTGAAAAATACGGAAGTCACACAGAGGTTTTATGTGATGAATGGGAGAGAATGACTGTACAAGACAGGGAGAAATTCCCAAGAATAGGTAGCTTCAGTCCAGAAGTGTTACAAAATTTAAGGAGGAGGATATGTCTCATAAAATCAACAAAGAGACGAATTCAGCATCATGATTATTTACAGTTGTGGCAACAGGAAGGTGAGATACAGAGAGGTTTGGCTCTGGCGGCGGGATCTGGGGCAGTCAGGAAACTGATAGCCACAGCCCCGCCACCACCATACATAGCAGGAGAGAAGTTGATTACGGAGAGAAACGCACTGGGTTGTAAAACACAAACACTTAGTAACCCTGTAAATGTTAATGATGTTAACCAAGTAACCCATACAATTATTAACCCGTGCAAGTTGTACCCTGTTTTGAACTTTCCTCAGGAGTGTGATCAAGAAGACGATCCGGCAACAATTTCAGCTCTCTCTCTCGCAGCCACCATAGCAGAGACCACAGTAGGCACAGCAACACCCACGAGATTAGCGAAGGCCCCTAGCGGAGGGATAGGTGAGGTCGTGTCAACGGGTAAGTACGGCACCATGCATTATACTGAAACAATTTCACCACAAGTTGTAGAATCTACACAGAATGAGGTTGTTAGAGTTAACCCTGTTAGAGTAATAGCAGTTCCCAATGGGAAAACAGATGTATCAGGAGCCACTCCCATAAGGAACATTGCCATGCACACACCATTTTCCCGAATGGAATTAAGAACAATAGTGTCCGAATTTCCTGACCCCAGGAAAGACTTAGTTGCTAGCCAAAAATACATCAGGGATCTAGGTAACACTGTAGAACCCAACAACAAGGATTGGCAGATACTGCTAAGAGCTTGTTTACCTTCAAATTTCGACTCAGTTCAATTCTTAGCTGATTGTGGACTAGATAAAGATGTACCACTTTCAGATGTGTACAACAAAGATAATGTAAAAAGGATAAATTTACAGCTAAAGGAGTATTTCCCAGCCGTTGTTAAATGGAACAAGATATTCTCCATTAGACAAAAAGAGTCCGAAACGGCAGCAGAATATTTCCACCGGGCACTATTAGAAATGGCAAAGTACACTGGAATAGAAGACATTAGGACCAACCCAAACCACCAAGAAGTAGCAGTATCTGTACTGATGGATGGTTTAAAGGAAACATTAAAGACTAGGGTTCAGACCACGCAACCATGTTGGCGAGGTCTGTCGGTGTCCACATTGAGAGAGGCTGCTATTGATCACGACAGAAACATCACTAGACACAGGGAGTCGCAAAGTGATAAGTTGATGTCAGTAAGTATACAGGCGCTGACCACAAGGCAGCCTGCGTATGTACCACCGAATCCTGTGGGTAAGTCAAGTGTAATAACATGTTTTTCTTGTAACAAACAGGGACACTATGCACGAGACTGTAGAACAAAGAGTGTACAAAGATCTTTTCAACCCCCTAGACAACGACACGACACACGACATTGGGAGCAGGGTCCACAGAGGCGGAGTTTTGAGCCACATACAGGGGAAACAAAAAGATACCCCCCGAACAGAGATTGGCATGCCTCTGGTAGTTCCCAGCTAACTCCCTCACAAGTAGTCGCTGCCAGCGGGATTCAGGGAGGTCAGCATACCCAATAGGGGTGTGGCCATACCTGTAATCTGCAGCCAGTTAAATTGATTGCCAGTCTTGGAAGTGAACCAGAGATTGCAATCAATGTAGCTGGTAAAACCTTAAACTTTCTTGTAGACACAGGGGCGGCCAAGTCAGTGATAAATTCGACAGTGGGCATGAGAACCACTGGTAGGACAGTTCCAGCCATGGGAGTAACAGGAGTAGTCCAGCACTACCCTGTTAGCAAACCAGCCGAGATTACAATAGGGCCTTTGCATACCAAGCATTCGTTTTTGCTAGCTGCATCGGCACCAACCAATCTCCTGGGAAGAGACTTACTATGTAAAATGGGTTGCGTCATTTATTGTACTCCTGAAGGTGTATTCTTGGACATTCCTGAGAATCACGCTCAGGAAGTACGAGACATGTTAGACTCCCCATCAAAATTAATGTCACATCCCATTATGACAAATAGGAATCCATCCCAAATAGAAGAAATGACATCTCAGATACCAGAGTCACTCTGGACAAAAGATGGACAGGACACTGGATTAATGGCAAACGTAGCTCCAGTAGTTGTACAAGTAAAAGATGGTAGGATAGCTCCAAAAATCCCACAGTATCCTCTGAAGCCAGAGGTGGAGTTAGGAGTTTTCCCAGTAATAGAGCGCTTGCTACAACAGGGCATTCTAGTAAGAACGTCCAGCACAGCAAATAGTCCCATCTTCCCTGTTAAAAAGAGTGGGGGGAGGGGTTACAGGCTAGTGCAGGATCTAAGGGGGATTAACAAAATAGTTGAGAGTCAGTTCCCCGTAGTGCCTAATCCAGCTGTCATCCTAATGCAAATTCCTCCCACTGCCAAATTTTTCACTGTTATTGACCTCTGCTCCGCATTCTTTTCGGTACCTCTGCACCCTGACAGCCAATATTTGTTTGCATTCACATACAGAGGAGTCCAATACACGTGGACTCGGTTACCCCAAGGTTTCATAGATAGTCCAAGTATATTTTCTCAGGCTTTGCATGATTGTTTACAGTCTTTCCAACCGGAGAGTGGATCAGTATTGATACAGTATGTAGATGATTTACTACTGTGTTCAGATTCGCTGGAAGCTTCCCTGAAGGATACGAAACAGCTCCTGTTTCATCTTTCAGACACAGGACATAAGGTTTCCAAAGACAAGTTGCAATTATGCCAAGCTAAGGTAAAATATTTGGGACACTGTCTAACACAAGGACTGAGACACCTGACCGCTGATAGAATCCAAGCCATTAGAGACATGACACTGCCACAAACCCAGCAACAGATCAGGACGTTTTTAGGAATGTGTGGGTATTGCCGTAATTGGATCCCAGGGTTTTCCATATTGGTGTTACCTTTGCAGGAAATGGTCTCCTCAAACAAACCTGATAGGATCTCGCATACAGACGAATCCGAAACAGCATTTGAGAGACTCAAACAGTGCCTAACGCAGGCACCAGCACTAGGTATGCCAGACTATGGGAAACCCTTTGAACTATACGGAACAGAAAGTGCTGGTTGCGCAGCAGGTGTACTAACCCAAAAGCACGGTGACGCCAGCAGGCCAGTTGCATACTACAGCGCTCAGCTAGACACGGTAGCACGATCCCTCCCCACATGCTTGCGTAGCGTTGCGGCGATAGCATTGCTAGTGACAAAAAGCGAAGATGTCGTGCTAGGCCACAACCTCACAATCCATACACCACATGCGGTATCTGCCTTATTAAATTCTGCCCAAACCAGACACGTCTCATCAGCGAGGTTTACAAGATAGGAATTGGCACTAATGGCCCCAGTAAACATCACCATAAGGAGATGCAGCGCATTAAATCCTGCAACATTTCTCCCAGGTGTGCCTGGTCAGACACAAAGGGTGGAAGGTGAGAGTGATGGGGAAGGAGGATTTAATACAAAGGAAGATACACATGATTGTATGGAATATTTGACCCAAAATTTTACCGCAAGGCCTGACATCAGTGACAATCCACTGGAAGATGCAGAACTCACGTTCTACACGGACGGTAGTTGTCACAGACAGTCAGACTCGGGAGACTTGTGTACTGGATACGCAGTCGTAGATGACCAAGACACCATAGAAGCGGAACCGCTAGGTCCACCTCACTCAGCCCAGGTTGCTGAACTGGTCGCCCTAACCAGAGCATGTGAATTGGCTAAGGGTAAGTCAGCCAATATCTACACCGATTCTAGATACGCCTTCGGGGTAGTACATGATTTCGGAGCCCTATGGCGTCTCAGAAATTTCATGACGGCAGCTGGTACACCGATAGCGCATGCAGCTTATATAAAAAGGCTTCTAACAGCAATACAGGAACCCGACAGAGTGGCTGTTATCAAATGTAAAGCACATACATATAGCCAAGACCCAGTATCCCTTGGTAACAGCCGAGCAGACGAAGCCGCAAAGCTTGCAGCTGCTACCCCCATACAGACAGACACCACACAACTGATGGTATTTAATACCATCAACACACAGAAGTTGTGTGAGATGCAGAATTTGTGTTCCACACAGGAAAAGGCAGTCTGGAAGGCAAAGGGATATGGCCAGGAGTCCTCAGGGCTCTGGACGGATGGACATGGTAAACCAGTGGCCCCCAGGACATACCTTCCATGCCTGGCTGAAGCAGCTCACGGGCTGACTCATCTAGGCAAGGAGGGGATGTGCAAATTGGTAAGAGCATACTGGTGCGCCCCAGGATTCTCCTCTCATGCGGGTAAAAGAGCAATGTCATGCCTTACCTGTCTGAGAAAGAATATTGGAAAAGCAATACCTACAGAACCATCCCATGTCCCACCTGCCGGCGGCCCTTTCCAGGTAATACAAATTGACTTCATTCAATTACCCCCATGTCGAAATTTGAAATATGTACTTGTTTGTATAGATGTTTTCTCGAATTGGGTCGAAGCATTTCCAGCAGCTACAAATACCGCTATGTTTACAGCTAAGAAAATTGTGCAGGAATTTGTATGTAGATATGGTATCCCTAGAATCATTGAAAGTGATAGGGGTACCCATTTTACCGGTGATGTCTTTCAAGGAATGTGTCAATTAATGGGTATTGATAGCAAGCTGCACACTCCGTACCGTCCACAGGCGAGTGCGAAGGTCGAAAGAGTGAACAGCACTATTAAAAATAAATTGAGTAAAGTAATGGCAGAGACAGGATTGACGTGGCCAGAAGCTTTACCCATTGTTTTGTATAGCATCAGAACCACTCCCAGGTCCCCTCTTAACCTGTCCCCTTTTGAAATTCTGTTTGGTCGACAACCGCATGTCATGATTAACCCTCAGGATGATTTGAAATGTAACAATGAAGTGACTGTAAAATACTTGATTAACATGAGTAAGCAGTTGAGGAATCAAAATGATAATCTGAAGTTGGTGATTCCTGATTTACCAGATAGTAATTGTCATGACATTGAACCTGGGGATTATGTAATGATACGAAATTTTCTACGCTCAGGTTGTCTTATTGATAGATGGGAAGGACCATACCAGGTCTTATTGACTAGCACCACAGCATTGAAGGTTGCTGAGAGAGAGACTTGGGTCCATTCATCCCACTGCAAAAAGGTTGCTGATCCAGAGAAGTCCCGTGATAAGGAACAGACGGTAGAGGTTGTATCACTGGAGTGTCTGTTCCAGGAGGACTGAGGCGGCACCTGAGCCTTGAAGACCGAAAGCAGTTGTTGACTCCCTTCTCCCTTTTATTGTTTTTCTCCACTTCCCATCCCCTCTCCCTTAAAAATGTCTTTTTCCCCCTTCTCATTCTTCTCTATTTCCTCCTCAAAGATGGACTTGCCCCAAGAGACTGTGATCCGGATTTTGATGTTAACCATGATGTTGACCAGAGCAGTCTGTTCCGGCGAGAGTACCATAGAGGTCGAGAGAGGTTCTGGAATGGGTTCCGATTATGATGATGGAGGCGTAGTTTTCCAAGATCAACCAAACCAACAAGCAAAGGCGAGTATCAGAAAACGATCTGATAGAAGAAATTGTGATGGATTATTAGCTGAAGAAAACTGTATCTGTAGGCTCTGTGACAATTTGATTGAGGATGGGTGCATAAAGAAATGCCAATCCAGTTTTAATATCCATATGGACCGGCATCCATTGAGTGACTATCACTCCTTAGTGGGTAACGTATTAAACCAAACAGACTGTTGGGTATGCTCTCAAGTACCTCAGGGTCATAGCAAATCAGGGCTAGTACCATTTCCTTTAACGTTAGGGGAGGTACTTGAGCTAAGTGGTGGGAGACCGGTGGACCGGAGGTTTAATATCTCCAGCCCTCCTAGTTTGAAACTCCACCAATACCATGTGGATAGGTCCCTCTTATGTTTTAATATCTCCAATCCCCGTAAGCCGGGAAATTGGGAAGTGTCATGGAGCAACCTTACCATGACCTTTTCACACAGAGCAGATAGAATGCCTACAGATACAGAGCTTGTACGCCACATAGCCAGTAGAGGAAAATCTTTCCGGTATCGATATACCTTAGGAAATAGGATTACTAGAGTTGGAGAAGTATCACCAGGATACTGTGCACATATCGTACAAACCGATACGTGCATTAAGCAGATGGAAGAATTAGGGTCAGGAGAGTTCACCTGGAAGGTGTGTAATATGGTAATGTCCTTCTCTGTCCCATATGTTCTCCCCGATGATGCATATTTCATATGCGGGAGAAAGGCGTACAAGTGGCTTGCCCCAAACTCTGAAGGATTGTGTTATATTGGAAAAGTATTGCCTGAAGTGATGACTGTTACACATGACAAAATGAAGGACATACACCGTGGTGCCCAAGCTCCTTATACTCACACTCATTACGAGCACCGAGTTAAAAGACAACTGTCAGAAAGGTTAGAGCATCCGGCCTCTGATCTTATCCATGAATCCACCGGGATTCAGGTTCTGGTAGCGTTAGATTTCACTCGCACCGCTCGAGGAGTGATGAATTATAGATACATTTCCGCACTCGCCAATTTGTTAGATAATATCACTGAAATGTATGATGACACGTTCAGATACACTGGAAGAGAACTTCAAGCTTATAAAACAGAACTAGTTCAGCATAGGATGGTTCTTAATTATCTTACAGCAGTAACAGGCGGATATTGTGTTACATTGGCAACACAGTACGGCATAAAGTGTTGCACGTATATCACAAATAGCACCGAGGATCCGGTAGAGGTCATAGACCAAAAGATGGACGATATTCTCCAATTGAAGTGGGAATTTCGTCGAAAACACAATCTCACCCTTGCTGCTGTAGGTAATGAGCTGACTGGTTGGGTGTCATGGTTGAACCCGCGAAATTGGTTCTCCGGTTTAGGAGACTGGGCTCAAGGAGTCATAATGGATGTTGGAAAGTTTCTCCTATGTATCTTAGGTGTTGTTAGATCTATTGGATTGATATTTAGATGCGGGCAGGCTTTAATGAGGTGCAAACAAAGTACAAAAGTGATGAGCTTGAGGAGTGAGGAAACTGTAATTAACCTGGATTTGATTTATGACCCAATGATAGAAACCAGGATGTGATGAAAAATGCGATTATACGGTCCGTTTCTTTCACCTGTTTTTCTGCTTTTCTCCAAGATACAAAGACCCCCTTGGACGAGGAAGTTGACGAGACGCTATACAGACAACAGACAAGCACCAAAGATGAAGTTTTGACCACTTGAGAAATGGACATTTGATGAACTTTGCCATGGATCCCCAGTTTCCCTAGTATTCTTAAACTCACGCTAGCCCAACATTTTTGTAAATCTGATGGCACTGACAAAGCTATTTGCTCATGCCCAAGGAGCAATACAGCGCAAAGAAGACGACTCTCAACAGATACCGAACAAAAACTTCAACAACAGATGTACATTTCCCTGACATAGAATATCATTGCATTTTCCATAAGTGTTCTTTATCTTCATCTCTACAACCCTCAGGTAATAACACACATAGTATAGGGAATACAGGCACAGATATCAGCAATCACATATTCCCCCATTCATGTATCATCAACTAAAATGTGCTCCCCATTTTGTTCAAAAGCCGAAAAGAGCTCGGTAAAGTTTGACAGCCCATCCACAGACCTGTACCACGGGATAAGAAGGAATTCAAATGTATACTTCGCAATACCTCGAAGCTTGATTTACAACACGTACGGCACGATGATACATGACCCCCCCCAAACATGGACTCATACACACATGCTTCTGCTATCTCACTAGGTCATACCCTTTTCACACCTACTCCTCTCTTCTTCCTTACCCAACCATGGAAATGAATTAACCCCTGACTTATATTTTTCTCCTTTTGAAATGTTTTAGAAGGTGGCAGTTATTATTGACTGCCAAAGGGTGGACTGTCAAAGTCAGAAAAATATCCCTATACACGCTGCCATATTTGCACCTCACGCTGGTCCGCGCTGCGCATGCGTGCGCTTTCCCGTGATAGCGCATACCCGCTGATGCGTGCACCCGCTCGCATCGGTATGCGTATTTACGGTAAAGAGTATGTAGTCGTAGCGTGCGACCCAATCGTTACATATTTCCACAATTAATGTAGTTTGTAGATCATGGTCCCTTTGATAGATTCTGAAAGTTTGGTTAATATAGAATGTCCCTGAATGGAGGAATCCCTCTTTGTATTGTGCGAAGGGTCTAACAGGAACCATACAGCAGTGTTTGGTACCCATCGGAAGAGTATTTAAATAGCAATATTCCGGTGTTGGTTTGGAGCGTATTAATCGCTCGTGCGAATAGTTATGGACATAAGAAGTTTATGTCCATTACTATTATTTACTCTTACTCAGGTATGCGGCGGGAAACCTAGTTTCCCACCCACCTGAGCTGTTTGGAATCATCACAGCCCACCTGTATGAATCAACCTATGACCTTTTGTTATGATGCGGGGCCGAATTCCTTCGTCCAATGGACAATGGGATTGTAGGGACTATGAGATTGCATTGTGTGTGGGGCATAAATAGGCAGGCCGACCATATCCAACTTCACTCTCATCAACGGTTTTCTTGCTGATAATCGGGAGCTGGATATTGAGGCGCATGCGATCATACCCTTTGTGCGTAAGTTTCTCTCCGTAATCATATTGTCTTACTGTGAGCCAATCTCTCTCTCTCCATCTCTCTCTCTCTCTCTCTCTCTCTCTCCCTTCTCTTTCTCTCGTATCTCCCATTGATTAGTATTGTATTGTATTAGATCAGCATAGTATTGTATTGTATTTCTTGTATAGTTATTTGGTTAGGAAGTCTCTGTTATATTGTAGTGTATCATTTGTACTGTGATTCTTTTTGCAAGTATAATAGTTATAATACAGATAATAGGCTTTGGACCCTAAACCAGTATCTGTGTATTTCCTATAGTTTTAAGTGTTCACTTGAGCGTCGGTGACGCTCAAGCAGCTTTGTAGTTAGTCAGGTTACACAAGGTTGCACTTACACCCTGTATTCACATTAAGGTATTCTGAGTATTTCATTGATAATAGGTTTAGTCATAAAGGTATAGCGTTGTGAGCGTCTGCGCCGCTGGTGATCTCCTCGTGGTCTCGAGCGTCCGCTACGCCATAGCGAATCATTACTCTAGTCATCACCAATAACGTGCTGTCCTGTGATCACTGGGCCGTGAGCGAACGTAACGCTTGAGCGTCTCGCCTACGGCTAAGCGATCGTTACGCAACTAGCGTACCCTTACGGTACTTCTTAAGTAAACAGCGTACTGTGTTCTTAGACTTCATTAAGGGTTGTTTATACGACAAAGGAATTTAACATTGTCAATCTATATACACTGCTCAAAAAAATAAAGGGAACACTAAAATAACACATCCTAGATCTGAATGAATGAAAATATTCTTATTAAATACTTTGTTCTTTACATAGTTGAATGTGCTGACAACAAAATCACACAAAAATTATCAATGGAAATCAAATGTATTAACCCATGGAGGTCTGGATTTGTAGTCACCCTCAAAATTAAAGTGGAAAAACACACTACAGGCTGATCCAACTTTGATGTAATGTCCTTAAAACAAGTCAAAATGTGGCTCAGTAGTGTGTGTGGCCTCCACGTGCCTGTATGACCTCCCTACAACCCACACAAGTGGCTCAGGTAGTGCAGCTCATACAGGATGGCACATCAATGTGAGCTGTGGCAAGAAGGTTTGCTGTGTCTGTCAGCGTAGTGTCCAGAGCATGGAGGCGCTACCAGGAGACAGGCCAGTACATCAGGAGACGTGAAGGAGGCCGTAGGAGGGCAATAACCCAGCAGCAGGACCGCTACCTCCGCCTTTGTGCAAGGAGGAACAGGAGGAGCACTGCCAGATCCCTGCAAAATGACCTCCAGCAAGCCACAAATGTGCATGTGTCTACTCAAACGATCAGAAACAGACTCCATGAGGGTGGTATGAGGGCCCGACGTCCACAGGTGGGGGTTGTGCTTACAGCCCAACACCATGCAGGACGTTTGGCATTTGCCAGAGAACACCAAGATTCGCAAATTTGCCACTGGCGCCCTGTGCTCTTCACAGATGAAAGCAGGTTCTCACTGAGCACATGTTACAGATGTGACAGAGTCTGGAGATGCCAAGGAGAACTTTCTGCTGCATGCAACATCCTCCAGCATGACCGGTTTGGCAGTGGGTCAGTAATGGTGTGGGGTGGCATTTCTTTGGGGGGCCGCACAGCCCTCCATGTGCTTGCCAGAGGTAGCCTGACTGCCATTAGGTACCGAAATGAGATCCTCAGACCCCTTGTGAGACCATATGCTGGTACGGTTGGCCCTGGGTTCCTCCTAATGCAAGACAATGCTAGACCTCATGTGGCTGGAGTGTGTCAGCAGTTCCTGCAAGACAAAAGCATTGATGCTATGGACTGGCCCGCCCGTTCCCCAGACCTGAATGCAATTGAGCACATCTGGGACATCATGTCTCGCTCCATCCAGTAACGCTACATTGCACCACAGACTGTCCAGGAGTTGGCGGATGCTTTAGTCCAGGTCTGGGAGGAGATCCCTCTGGAGACCATCCGCCACCTCATCAGGAGCATGCCCAGGCGTTGTAGGGAGGTCATACAGGCACGTGGAGGCCACACACACTACTGAGCCTCATTTTGACTTGTTTTAAGGACATTACATCAAAGTTGGATCAGCCTGTAGTGTGTTTTTCCACTTTAATTTTGAGGGTGACTCCAAATCCAGACCTCCATGGGTTAATAAATTTGATTTCCATTGATAATTTTTGTGTGATTTTGTTGTCAGCACATTCAACTATGTAAAGAACAAAGTATTTAATAAGAATATTTCATTCATTCAGATCTAGGATGTGTTATTTTAGTGTTCCCTTTATTTTTTTGAGCAGTGTGTGTATGTATATATATATATATATATATATATATATATACTGTATATATTCAGTTTACCTGTCGTGTGAAAGCGATCATGATACATCTGCAATGGAACGTTTTTCCAAAAGATATGATTTCCACTCTTCCTAACTGGAATTCTTGCATGTGAACCTAGGCAGCAGAGAAGCCTCAACAGAGTTTTTCACCAGACATAACTGCATCTGGACTGCAGCCTCGACAGCCAGCAAGGAGCAAGTAATAGTTTTTTTTTTTTTTTACAAAATACAAGTGTGTGAGGCGCTGGGAAGTGTTTATTAGAGAAAGGAGGGAGTTTTCACTAGGGTGGCAAAAAACTGGCCCATGTACTGGCTGGTGTTAGTGGCAATGCATTAGACTGAGAGGTAGTGATGTGCGTTGAAGTCAATGGCGGGGGAGGCACTAGATAGCATCAGAGCCAGATTTACACACACATATATAATTTGGTGAGCTTTAACTATAAAAATGATTAGGCTAATGCTGTGTGTATGGACTTACAGGACTTTATCCGGGCTTCACCCACTCTGTGGAATGCCCTCCCACGCACAGTAAGACTCGCCTCTAGTCTCCAAACCTTTAAATGTTCCCTGAAAACTCACCTCTTCAGACAAGCCTATCAAATTCCAGACCCACCCACATAACCTTCAGTGCTTCCCTATCTAATTACATCCTCTGTAGAGTATTCATAACATCACATATCTTGTCTTTCTTTAGTCTCACACCCTCCTGACACTTGGATAACATTGTGGGGTATCATCATACAACCCATTAAGAACCTAGCAATCTGGTGGACCATTATGCAATAGGTAGCATCTATCCTTGTGTATCTATGCCTATCTCCCTATAGATTGTAAGCTTGCGAGCAGGGCCTTCCTACCTCTGTCTGTTTTACCCAGTTTTGTTCTATTACTGTTGTTCTAATTGTAAAGCGCAACGGAATATGCTGCGCTATATAAGAAACTGTTAATAAATAAATAAATAAATAAATAAATGTGCATTAGACAATCTGGAAATTTGCAGGCTACGTATACGGTATACCTGAACCAGTAAGCCGCACACACACTGCAAGAAACGAGAGGTTTTTCTTGTACTACAACGGAAGGAGCGCCCGTACATCGCAAGCGCTAAAGCGGAGCATAACGCCATTCTGTATGTTTTTTGTTTTTTTTTAACAAAAACAGCAAAAAGCAGATGCGAAAACCCCAAAAAGCCCTCTAACTGACAAATTAAGTTGATCAATGTTGGGAAGGGTTATTTGTTAATTTCTCTGGCCAAAATGCCAGAGAAAATAATTCGGTATGTTTAATAAAAAGATCCCTAATGCTGTTACCATGGGGATAACCTAGTCACACACAGGGTGATCCAGCATTGCGGCATTAGGAGATCTCAGCAGTTAGATAACTGCTGGACTGCAGCACCAGCTGGATATTCCTGGCTGCTTCTGGAACATTAGCCATACTGTGTGAACGTTACTGTCGATGGGTTCTGTAGACACAGGCACTCTTGGCATTTTGACTTTACCTTTCACATGTAATTACTGGTTTTCATTTTGTTACTCATTAGATCTTGTGAAAAAGCCACTAATTGGCAATTATATTATAAATGATAAATTAAGTGACTATTCTGTCTGAGCCCAGCTCCATAGCGGTCACCTATTTATGCAGAGCATCCAACTCCTCTCACTAACAGTCATTGACACTTCTCACATTACAGCACTGTATCACACTCTACCCAATCACCTGCAGATACAGCTGCGTCTAGTGTTATCATGTGTTACGCATCCACCACTGTTAACCTTCCACATTTTAAAACAATAAGTAAATAAACGAATGAAATAAATGATTTATTGAAATAAATGATTTATTGAAATAATGTCAATAAATACATTTAAAGAAGCATTGAAATAAATGCTTGATTGCTGCACCTTTCAGTCTTTGTTGCTCCCACACAGTCATAGCAGGTCTATTTTCTCACCACACGTCATCACAGACGTCTATAGTCTCCCCTTCCCTCCAATTACACACGTCTGCATTGACATATATATATGCCAGTCCCTCATGTTACTCATCCCTATAACGTCACCTGTCACTTCAATACAGTGTGCCCCATCTCACTTTAACCCTGTAGCCGGAATACTGCACATACTGTACAGTACATACAGTACTACCCCCCCCCCCTCCCACGGGCATTCTAGAAGGGGTGTGGTTCATAGGATCAACCACACTTAAGTCGACAGTGTCTAGGTCGACTACTATTGGTCAACAGTAACTAGGTCGACAGGGTTTCTATGTCAACCTGTCAAAAGGTCGACATGAGTTAAAAAAAAAATTGTGTCATTTTCTCTATACAGTGACCGGGAACCCCAATTAGTGCATCGTGTCCCCTCACCTGGCTCGCTTCGCTCGCAACACTTCAGGCAAGGTTCCTCGCTGCGCTCGGCGCAGGTTACTATTCCCAATCGTAGTCCACGTGGATCGTTAAGTATGAAAAAGTTCAAAAATATATTTTTTTTGGGAAAAACCCATGTCGACCTTTTGTCTTGTCAACCTAGAAACCCTGTCGACCTAGTTACTGTCGACCAATAGTGGTCGACCTAAACACTGTCGACCTACGTGTGGTTGACCTAGAGACCGGATTCCTTCTAGAAGACAGGTCTTCCAGTCAGGCATGGATTGGGACGCTGGGACACTGGTACAGATCCCCCTTGGCTGGTCCCATTGTCCCCTCTGTGGCTGTCCATCAACCACCCGTGGGCCGGCTGCTGCAATCAGAGCTCAGCTCCGATCGGCAGCGTCAACTGTTAGCTACAGAGTAATAGCCACCGGGGGAGCTATTTGGCCTCTAGCGGTTTGCGTTCCAGTTTGCGGAAGTGGAACGCATCCCGCTGCGCTGGTTGCCATGTTCCCTCCAGCGCACCATGGAGATGAAATAGTAGCAGCGCCAGCAGCAGCAGCAGGGGACCGTCTGAAGGGGCTCCGGGGGTGCCTGTCTGCTATTACTACACACAGGTAAAAATCCCAGCCGGGAAGATAGTAAAAATAAGATTTTAAACCTACCGGTAAATCTATTTCTCCTAGTCCGTAGAGGATGCTGGGGACTCCGTAAGGACCATGGGGTATAGACGGGCTCCGCAGGAGATAGGGCACCTAAAAAGAATTTTGACTATGGGTGTGCACTGGCTCCTCCCTCTATGCCCCTCCTCCAGACCTCAGTTAGAGAACTGTGCCCAGAGGAGATGGACACTACAAGGCAGAATTTAGAAATCCAAGGGCAAGATTCATACCAGCCCACACCAATCATACCATGTAACCTGGATCATACATAACCAGTTAACCGTATGAACAACAACAGTAACGGTCCAAGACCAAATTTAACTGTAACAGAACCCTTATGTAAGCAACAACTATATACAAGTCTTGCACAGTTTCCGCACTGGGACGGGCGCCCAGCATCCTCTACGGACTAGGAGAAATAGATTTACCGGTAGGTTTAAAATCTTATTTTCTTTTACGTCCTAGAGTATGCTGGGTACTCCGTAAGGACCATGGGGTTTATACCAAAGCATCCAATCGGGCGGGAGAATGCGTATGACTCTGCAGCACCGACTAAGCAAACGCTAGGTCCTCATCAGCCAGGGTATCAAACTTGTAGAATTTAGCAAAAGTGTTTGACCCCGACCAAGTCGCCGCTCGGCAAAGTTGTAATGCCAAGACGCCTCGGGCAGCCGCCCAAGAAGAGCCCACCTTCCTAGTGGAATGGGCCTTAACCAAATTTGGTACCGGCAATCCAGCCGTAGAGTGAGCCTGCTGAATCGTATTACAGATCCAGCGAGCAATAGTCTGCTTCGAAGCAGGTGCGCCAATCTTATTGGCCGCATACAGGACAAACAGAGCCTCTGTTTTCCTAATTCTAGCCATCCTGGCTACATAAATCTTTAAGGCCCTGACTACGTCCAGGGATCTGGAATCCTCCAGGTCACTTGTAGCCACAGGCACCACAATAGGTTGATTCACATGGAATGAAGAAACCACCTTAGGCAAAAATTGCGGACGTGTCCTCAATTCAGCTCGATCCACATGAAAAATCAAGTAGGGGCTTTTGTGTGACAAAGCCGCCAATTCTGATACTCGCCTTGCTGATGCCAAGGCCAACAACATGACCACCTTCCAAGTAAGAAAATTCAACTCAACCTTGTTAAACGGTTCAAACCAGTGTGATTTTAGGAACTGCAACACCACGTTGAGATCCCACGGTGCCACTGGAGGCACAAAAGGAGGTTGGATGTGTAGCACTCCCTTTACAAACGTCTGGACTTCTGGAAGAGAAGCCAATTTTTTCTGAAAGAAAATCGAGAGGGCCGAAAGCTGAACCTTAAGAGAGCCTAATTTCAGGCCCATATACACACCTGTCTGTAGGAAGTGAAGAAAACGACCCAGATGAAAATCTTCCGTAGGTGTATTCTTGGTCTCACACCAAGCCACATACTTTTGCCAGATACGGTGATAATGCTTTACCGTCACCTCTTTCCTAGCCTTTATTAAAGTAGGGATGACCTCTTCCGGAATCCCCTTTTTCGCTAGGATTCGGCGTTCAACCGCCATGCCGTCAAACGTAACCGCGGTAAGTCCTGAAATACACAGGGCCCCTGTTGCAACAGGTCTTCCCTCAAAGGAAGAGGCCAGGGATCTCCTGTGAGCATCTCTTGTAGATCTGAGTACCAGGCCCTTCGAGGCCAGTCTGGGACAACGAGTATCGTCTGTATTCTTCTTTGCCTTATGATCCTCAACACTTTTGTGATGAGAGGAAGAGGAGGAAACACGTAGACCGATTTGAACACCCACGGTGTTATCGGAGCGTCTACTGCCACTGCCTGAGGGTCCCGAGACCTGGCACAATACCTCCGAAGCTTTTTGTTGAGGCGTGACGCCATCATGTCTATTTGAGGAGATCCCCAAAGACGTGTTATGTCTGTAAAGACTTCTTGATGAAGTCCCCACTCTCCTGGATGGAGATCGTGTCTGCTGAGGAAGTCTGCTTCCCAGTTGTCCACTCCCGGAATGAAGACAGCTGACAGAGCGCTTACATGATTTTCCGCCCAGCGAAGAATCCTGGTGGCTTCCGCCAGCGCGACTCTGCTTCTTGTCCCGCCTTGGCGGTTCACATGAGCCACTGCTGTGACATTGTCTGATTGAATCAGAACCGGTAGGTTTCGAAGAAGACTCTCCGCTTGTCGAAGGCCGTTGTAAATGGCCCTGAGTTCCAACACATTGATGTGTAGACAGGACTCCTGGTCTGACCAAAGTCCCTGAAAATTTTTTCCCTGTGTGACCGCTCCCCATCCTCGGAGGCTCGCGTCTGTGGTAACCAGGATCCAGTCCTGAATTCCGAACCGGCGACCCTCCAGCAGGTGAGCACTTTGCAACCACCACAGGAGAGACACCCTGGCCCCTGGGGACAGAGTTATTTTCCGACGTAAGTGCAGATGGGACCCGGACCACTTGTCCAGAAGGTCCCATTGAAAAGTCCTTGCATGGAACCTTCCGAAGGGAATGGCCTCGTAGGCCGCCACCATTTTTCCCAGAACTTGAGTGCATTGGTGAACTGACACCCTTTTCGGTTTTAGCAGGTCTCTGACCATGTTCTGGATGTCCTGGGCTTTCTCTATTGGGAGGAAGACCTTCATTTGTTCCGTATCCAGTATCATACCTAGGAATGGTAGTCGAGTTGTCGGAATCAACTGTGACTTCGGTAGATTTAAAATCCAACCGTGTTGCTGGAGCACTCTCAGAGAGAGCGCCACACTGCTCAGCAATTTCTCCCTTGATCTCGCTTTTATCAGGAGATCGTCCAAGTATGGGATAATTGTGACTCCATGCTTGCGCAGGACCACCATCATTTCCGCCATTATCTTGGTGAAAATCCTCGGCGCCGTGGAAAGTCCAAACGGCAACGTCTGAAATTGGTAATGACAATCCTGTACAGCGAATCTCAGGTATTCCCGATGGGGGGGACATGAAGGTACGCATCCTTTATGTCCAGAGACACCATAAACTCCCCCTCCTCCATGTTGGCTATTATCGCTCTGAGTGATTCCATTTTGAATTTGAATCTTTTTATGTACAGGTCTAGGGATTTCAGATTCAAAATAGGTCTGTCCGAACCGTCCAGTTTCGGGACCACAAATAGGGTTGAGTAGTAACCTCTTCCCTGCTGGTGCAGGGGAACCTTGATTATCACTTGCTGTATACACAGCGTTTGAATTGCAGCTAACACTACATCCCTTTCCGATGTGGAAGCTGATAGGGCCGATTTGAAAAATAGGCGCGGGGGCACCTCCTCGAATTCCAGTTTGTACCCCTGGGAAACTATTTCCAACATCCAGGGATTCAGGTCTGATCTGACCCAGGTCTGACTGAAAAGTCAAAGACGTGCCCCCACCGGTGCGGACTCCCTCAGGGGAGCCCCAGCGTCATGCTGTGGGTTTTGGAGCAGCCAGGGAGGACTTTTGGTCCTGGGCACCTGCCGAAGAAGGTGCTCTCTTGCCTCTGCCCTTACCTCTGGCGAGGAAAGAGGATCCCCGACCTCTTCTGGACTTGTGTGCGACCAAAAGGACTGCATCTGATAGGGTGTTGCTTTCTTTTGCTGTTGGGGAATATATGGTAAAAAATTTGATTTACCTGCTGTAGCTGTGGAAACCAGGTCCGTCAGCCCATCCCCAAACAATACCTCACCCTTATAGGGTAGAACTTCCATATGTTTTTTTGGAATCCGCATCACCCGTCCATTGGCGAGTCCATAAGGATCTTCTCGCTGAGATAGACATGGCATTGGCCCTAGAAGCTAGCAGTCAAATGTCCCTTTGAGCATCCCTCATAAATAAGACTGCGTCTTTAATATGGGCTAGAGGTAAGAATATAGTATCCTTATCCATATTATCAAATTGATCAGTCAGCTCATCTGTCCAAGCTGCAATTGCGCTACACACCCATGCCGACGCAATTGTCGGTCTTAGCACAGCACCCGTATGAGAATAAATACACTTTAAGGTAGTTTCTTGCCTGCGATCTGCAGGGTCCTTAAGGGCCGCTGTGTCAGGAGATGGTAGCGCCACTTTCTTGGACAAGCGCGTCAGGGCTTTGTCCACAGTGGGGGGTGATTCCCAAATCTCCCTGTCCTGCTTAGGGAAGGGGTATGCCATATAAATTCTTTTGGGGATCTGCGGTCTCTTTTCCGGAGTCTCCCAAGCTTTTCCAAAGAAATCATTTAATTCATGAGATGTGGAAAAATTAATAATCTGCTTCTTTTCCTTAAACATGTGTACCCTTGTGTCGGGGACCGAGGGTTCATCCTTCATATGCAACACATCCCTTATTGCCACAATCATACACTGAATGGTTTTAGTCACCCTAGGGTGCAATTTTACTTCGTCATAGTCGACACTGGAATCAGAATCCGTGTCGGTATTAGTGTCTTGTGTTAAGGGATGCTTTTGAGACCCCGACGGGCCCTGTGAGTCGGTCCAATCCGAGGATTGACCCCCTGATGTCCCCCCTAATTCAGCCTTATCAAGCCTTTTATGTAAAGATGCCACACTTGCATTCAACATATGCCACATGTCCATCCATTCCGGAGTCGGCACAACCGACGGGGACACACCACTCATCTGCTCCACCTCCTCCTTGGAGAAGCCTTCCGCTTCAGACATGTCGACACCACATACCGACACCCCACACACACAGGGATTACCCTACAAGGGGACAAAACCCCAACTAGGCCCTTAGGAGAGACAGAGAGAGAGTATACCAGCACACACCCAGCGCTTAATAACACTGTGGTAAAATATGACCAGATAGCGCTTTTTTATATAATAATATTCCACACACACTACTGAGCCTCATTTTGACTTGTTTTAAGGACAATACATCAAAGTTGGATCAGCCTGTAGTGTGTTTTTCCACTTTAATTTTGAGGGTGACTCCAAATCCAGACCTCCATGGGTTAATAAATTTGATTTCCATTGATAATGTTTGTGTGATTTTGTTGTCAGCACATTCAACTATGTAAAGAACAAAGTATTTAATAAGAATATTTCATTCATTCAGATCTAGGACGTGTTATTTTAGTGTTCCCTTTATTTTTTTGAGCAGTGTGTATATATATATATATATATATATATATATATATATATATATATATATATATACACAAAAAAAGAAAGTCTAAGAATAGAGCAAAAAGTAGTGATTTAATATTATGTCCTCATCAACGTTTCGGAACTAGTCTCCCTTTCATTTCGGGAATTTTGTTTGAAATTGCAAAAATCTTTACACAATATATGTAGATCATACAAAAAGACAATAAGTGATGGGCAAGCATCCATGTTTTAATTAATTAATTTATTCCCAAAGCCGTGAGTCCCCCCCCCCCCACCCCCCCCCCCCCCCTCCCCACACACCCCAGCATGCTGACTGGCTTCCCTAGTTTCCTTGTACACCCTAAACCCCCCAGTTGTGACTGCCATATGAGGCGGTAGTATCCCACCCCCTCCACAAACCCGCCCCCATTAGGACTGTTTCCAGAAATCTCCCGGGCTGGTTGTCCATGCCAATCCGCCCCTGCTTCCAGTACAAGTTAGACATCAGACGCCTTTCACTCATTACTAATAATGACTAACTGCAAGCACATTGCTACAGTACATGCAGGTTACAAAACACAGATTTCACAATCACCAGAGCTTCATGCAGTCATATTTTGCCCAGTAATTTACAGTATACTTTAATGTTTTATTTATTTATTACATTTATTTATTTATTTTACTTTATTTATTTATGTTAAAGGCTGCAGACACATTTTGAACACTGCAAATGTATTTCACAAAATCAGTACATGGTGACATGCATTTAACACACACACAGGTCATTAAGGGATATCGGTTTTGTAATTGGATACAATTTGGATACATTAATAATGCTCTGTACCATTTAATGTGCTCCCAAATCGGATACAGGATTACACCATTGTTCAGACCAAACAGCAGCAACTGGTGATTACCTCTATCACTGACGGATTCATTCCAGCCATTTGGCTATTGGTAGGAAGGACACGGTGCAATCTATTGTGCTAGATGATAGACCACCCATTTTTAATCATGATACTGTACATATACAAAGCTTAACATGATGCATGGTGCATGCACACACACTGCACTGCTATCTGCAGCTATAATCCCATCATTTTATAACGAACCTGCTATAAAATACATTATACAGCTACAGTTCTACACTGTTTGATTTCCTCTTCAGTTTATGGAAATCCCAGAACGAACAAATAAAATATGTCTATACGTGTCTAGTGCTATGTATTTGCTTGCAGGCAGCACATAAAGAACACTGTACTGTAAGGGGGGGGGGGGGGGACACATATGCAGTGTGACATGCTACATCATACCTCCCAACATGACCCTCTCCAGGAGGGACACAGCGCTCTGCTTCTGGACTTTTCTCATCATTTATGATTACCAGCACCTGTATTGAACAGGTTACTGGATAAGAAAGGTGTTTCAGCACAGGTGATGGCAATCATAAATTAAGAGGGAAGTCCAGGAGCAGAGCATTGTGTCCCTCCTGGAGAGGGTCGTGTTGGGAGGTATGCTACATGGATAGAAATATAGAAGGTCATTTATAAATAGACATAGATACATGCATACATACACTCCCATTATGTCACATCCATACCTTTTGTTTTGGGATCAGATCCCTCCTTTTGTAGAACAGAATTTTTAGCAGTTTCTGGATCCTTCATTTTTTTCCTTTTCTTCCAGCTGGAGAATGTGCTGAAATCACTTGATGCACTGATTGCCTGCACAGACAGCAAGCCATCCAACACAAGGTGGGGAGAGGGAGCGAGCAGGAGGGATAGATAGCTGCAGAGGTACAGTCAGCCCTCTCCTGTGTAATACAGCTGAGCCGCCACATAGCAAATGCTGGGCATAGAACAATATAGGGCTCCTTTTTGTTGCATCTATTAACTCATTGATGAAATGGTTATTAAATAAATAGCAGTACAGGCCTGCAGCAAACGTTGGAATAATTGTCACATCCTTGGCTCATAGGGTTAGTATGAAAATGAGCGAACCATGATTTAAGACTAAGGGGTCTATTTATTAACATTATTTTTACTAACATAATGTGAAAAAGGGTGTTTTCTGTTTTCACACCGTTTTCACATTATTTTAGTATCACCTGAATGTATTAAAGGGCATTTGGAGCAGTTTTCTTGTAAAAATTGCTCCA